>NC_084747.1:48285067-48415067 GCF_033978785.1 Entelurus aequoreus | reverse complement strand
CTAGGCGCTTTGTCTCCTCCAGCGAGCCCTTCCCCGGCTGACACACCAACACACACAGACGTCTTATTTCATTCAAGTTTTTACACTTTTCATTTTTAGCATTTTCGCCGCCGTTTTGAGTCATTTCCTGACGCGGGAAGTCCATCGGGGGGACCGGCGCTTGGCTCCTTGTCACCGCAGGTATTAGAAGGAAAGACATAAACGGTCCAGACGTGGAAGTATGACACGTCTCAGGGACATGTGGCACATATGGAGTGTTGGTGGGGCCACGAGACGCAGACAGGAAGTGACAGGAGGGGGCATGTTGCTAGGGCAGAGAAGACCCCAGTACCAGTCATCTAATGGGTCAGAAGTAATGTGACCTACTGACTGTCAGAAGGGCGGAGAAGCTCGGTTAGTCACACTCTTCCACTAAAAAAAAAAAAAAAAAAAAAAAAAAACCTTCCGGCGTCTCTGGGAAAGTTCTAGAACTTTTTTCCACTGAGGGCCTAACACTGAAAAATTAAAGCATGCGGGGGCCATTTGAATATTTTTGAATTAGTACAGTACATATAAGCTCCAATCAAGTATGATCTTGGACATAACATGTAAAAAAAAAAAAAAAAAGTATATTTATATAGCACTTTTTTCTGGAGACTCAAAGCGGCGTTTATATTAAACATGCTTCACTGATGAGAGGATTTGGCGAGGGCCGTTTGGTCCTACTGATTTCAGCGATCCTTGAACTCATCGTAGTTTGTTTACATGTACAATTTTCTCTAGGGATGTCCGATAATGGCTTTTTGCCGATATCCGATATTCCGATATTGTCCAACTCTTTAATTACCGATACCGATATATACCGATACCGATATCAACCGATACCGATATATACAGTCGTGGAATTAACACATTATTATGCCTAATTTGGACAACCAGGTATGGTGAAAATAAGGTCCTTTTTTAAAAAATGTATAAAATAAAATAAGATAAATGAATTAAAAACATGTGTTGTCTTCATTATAACACTTATATAAGACTTTTAGTCATTTTGATAGTAGGCTAATATAGCTAATATAGATACTTACATCATGTTTTGCCTTCATTATAGCACTTGTATAAGACTTTTAGTCATTTTGATAGTAGGCTAATATAGACACTTACATCATGTGTTGTCTTCATTATAACACTTATATAAGACTTTTAGTCATTTTGATAGTAGGCTAATATAGACACTTACATCATGTGTTGTCTTCATTATAGCACTTGTATAAGACTTTTAGTCATTTTGATAGTAGGCTAATATAGCTAATATAGACACTTACAACATGGGTTTCCTTCATTATAACACTTATATAAGACATTTAGTAATTTTGATAGTAGGCTAATATAGACACTTACATCATGTGTCGTCTTCATTACAACACTTATATAAGACTTTTAGTCATTTTGATAGTAGGCTAATATAGACACTTACATCATGTGTCATCTTCATTACAACACTTATATAAGACTTTTAGTCATTTTGATAGTAGGCTAATATAGACACTTACATCATGTGTCATCTTCATTACAACACTTATATAAGACTTTTAGTCATTTTGATAGTAGGCTAATATAGACACTTACAACATGGGTTTCCTTCATTATAACACTTATATAAGACATTTAGTCATTTTGATAGTAGGCTAATATAGACACTTACATCATGTGTTGTCTTCATTACAACACTTATATAAGACTTTTAGTCATTTTGATAGTAGGCTAATATAGACACTTACATCATGTGTTGTCTTCATTATAACACTTGTATAAGACTTTTAGTCATTTTGATAGTAGGCTAATATAGACACTTACAACATGGGTTTCCTTCATTATAACACTTATATAAGACATTTAGTCATTTTGATAGTAGGCTAATATAGACACTTACATCATGTGTTGTCTTCATTATAACACTTAAATAAGACTTTTAGTCATTTTGATAGTAGGCTAATATAGACACTTACATCATGTGTTGTCTTCATTATAACACTTAAATAAGACTTTTTTTCATTTTAATAGTAGGCTAATATAGACACTTACATCATGTGTTGTCTTCATTATAACACTTATATAAGACTTTTAGTCATTTTGATAGTAGGCTAATATAGACACTTACATCATGTGTTGTCTTCATTATAACACTTATATAAGACTTTTAGTCATTTTGATAGTAGGCTAATATAGACACTTACATCATGTGTTGTCTTCATTATAACACTTAAATAAGACTTTTTTTCATTTTAATAGTAGGCTAATATAGACACTTACATCATGTGTTGTCTTCATTATAACACTTATATAAGACTTTTAGTCATTTTGATAGTAGGCTAATATAGACACTTACATCATGTGTTGTCTTCATTATAACACATTTATAAGACTTTTTTTCATTTTGATAGTAGGCTAATATAGACACTTACATCATGTGTTGCCTTCATTATAACACTTATATAAGACTTTTTTTCATTTTGATAGTAGGCTAATATAGACACTTACATCATGTGTTGCCTTCATTATAACACTTATATAAGACTTTTAGTCATTTTGATAGTAGGCTAATATAGACACTTACATCATGTGTTGCCTTCATTATAACACTTATATAAGACTTTTAATTTTTTGCGGCTCTAGACAGATTTTTTTTGTTGTATTTTTGGTCCAACATGGCTCTTTCAACATTTTGGGTTGCCGACCCCTGGGCTAAACCAACATTACGCACCAAACTTTATCCAAATTCCTTTTTGTGTGGCTCAAACCCGACTTCCAAGGATGGTTTTAATCAACACTTAGTGAGTTTTCTGGACATTCAGGTGCTCGACCAGGAATGAATTAGTCTGAAAGGATTAGTCGATGAGGCAGTTTCAGACATTGCAAGTTGCAAAGGGCGTGTAACGACTTCACAATTTAGTCTGATGTCGAGCTGAGAGTTTCAAAATAAAAGGACACACGGAGTTAGCCTAATTGAAAAAAAAAAAGGCCAGAAGGAAAACAAAAATAAATCAATAAACGCCCTCCCCCCCAATTGTGTCGCCATTATTAGATTCCCCCTGCTGGTATGATGCAGATTAAATCCCCTCCGCTCTCACTCACAGCCTCTTTATTTCCTGCTAACAAACTTTAGACTCTGAGTCGATTTGTCAGGGAGATAATTTGCAAAAATGGCGCATTGTGTTTGTGAGCAATGGAGTCCTTGCTCAGACAACAAATGTGGACATTGTGGGATGAAAATGTACCAAAAAAATCTGTGGCATTATTTAAACAGAGATCCCGCAGAACAGATGTTTATTAATGGCTTCTTTGCCGATATCCGATATTCCGATATTGTCCAACTCTTAATTACCGATTCCGATAGCAACCGATACCGATATATACAGTCGTGGAATTAACACATTATGATGCCTAATTTTGTTGTGATGCCCCGCTGGATGCATTAAACAATGTAACAAGGTTTTCCAAAATAAATCAACTCAAGTTATGGGAAAAAAAATGCCAACATGGCACTGCCATATTTATTATTGAAGTCACAAAGTGCATTATTTGCTTTAAACATGCCTCAAAACAGCAGCTTGGAATTTGGGACATGCTCTCCCTGAGATAATCCTGATACCCATTACAACTATGGGAAGTACTATACTTTGACTTTCACAAAGGGCATTATTTTTTTTAATTTTTTTTTAAACATGCCTCAAAACAGCAGCTTGGAATTTGGGACATGCTCTCCCTGAGAGAGCATGAGGAGGTTGCCCTTTGTGACTTCAATAATAAATATGGCAGTGCCATGTTGGCATTTTTTTCCCCCATAACTTGAGTTGAGTTATTTTGGGAAAACCTTGTTACATTGTTTAATGCATCCAGCGGGGCATCACAACAAAATTAGGCATAATAATGTGTTAATTCCACGACTGTATATATCGGTATCTGTTGATATCGGAATCGGTAATTAAGAGTTGGACAATATCGGAATATCGGATATCGGCAAAAAAGCCATTGTCGGACATCTCTACTCACCAGACTTCTGTTTCTTGATTGGGGTCCCCACACTAATCATGCCCCTTATATACATACTTGCCAACCCTCCCGTTTTTAGCGGGAGAATCCCGGTATTCAGCGCCTCTCCCGACAACCTCCCGGCAGAGATTTTCTCCCGACAAACTCCAGGTACTCAGCCGGAGCTGGAGGCCACGCCCCCTCCAGCTCAATGCGGACCTGAGACTGAGTGGGGACGGCCTGTTCTCACGTCCGCTTTCCCACAATATAAACAGCTTGCCTGCCCAATGACGTCATAACATCTAGGGCTTTTAGAGCGTAGAGTGCACAACTGCGCACACAACAAGGAGACGAAGCAGAAGAACGAGGAAATTACAGACATGGCGACGCCGTCGACGAGCAAAATGAAGAAATACGCTTGCAAGTTCCAAAACGAATGGAAACAAGAATTTCAGTTCATCCAGGACAGTTCGAAGGGGAAGGTGTATGTATGTTGCCTGTAAATATGTAGAACAGACTTCTCCATTGAACACGGTGGCCGAAATGATATACTCATCATGAACGGAGAAGTTAAACAGGACAATACTGCCATCTAATGGATAGCCACCGGAACACTGAAATTCAAGTATTTCTTTTATGTAAATAAAATAAATATATATATATATATATATATATTTATATATATATGTATATATATATATATATATATATATATATATATATATATATATATATATATATATATATATATATATATAGCTAGAATTCACTGAAAGTCAAGTATTTCATACATATATATATATATATATATATATATATATATATATATATATATATATATATATATATATATATATATATATATATATATATATATATATATATATATATATATAGCTAGAATTCACTGAAAGTCAAGTATTTCATACATATATATATATATATATATATATATATATATATATATATATATATATATATATATATATATATATATATATATATATATATATATATATGAAATATATATGAAATACTCGAGTTGGTGAATTCTACCTGTAAATAACCACGCCCCCCGCCCCCTAACACCCCCGACCAAGCCCCCCCACACCCTCACCTCCCGATATTGGAGGTCTCAAGGTTGGCAAGTATGCTTATATACCCGGTCTCATCATCCACTCGATGTGGGTCCAATGTTCGCTCCAGGCGACAGTTTGCATTTCAAGTTTACGGTTTTCTCTTAGCTAGTTTGCCGTTGGCGACGGTTACGTTAGCGGTACTCTCCTACCTCGGTCTTTCCATGCTGTGCTAAGAGGCTACGATTGTGCCTTTTTGCCTGCTGTTTTAGTTTTACCTTACTGGATTAAAAGACTCAGTGTTGCCCTGACAGAATACAAGAGTATGCACAATCACGGCAAATTAACTGTCATCAATTCATTATTGTCAGGTTCTTGGCACCTGTGTTGTCTGCACAGTCAATAACTGCTCCCACTGGAAGACCCAACGAGATGCGGAACTTGGCCCCGGAGGAGCCACCACGTCCTCTCTTCGACATTGCCACGCTAGAGGAAAGAGGACGTGGTGGCTCCTCCGGGGCCAAGTTCCGCATCTCGTTGGGTCTTCCAGTGGGAACAGTTATTAACCGTGCAGACAACACAGGTGCCGAGAACAAGACATCTTCTTGGTCCTTCGAGCCGGATTTCCAACACGTCTGACGATTCCAGCAAGCGTGAGTGAAACCAGAAAGACCATGGCAACCGACTCCTGATTGAGGAAATGCTTTTTCTTCATTTCGGCTGGAATCTGACGACTGACGGACAACCGAGGACAAGAGGAAGGAACGCAGAGTTCCGTGAGTCCAAATTGAATTCTGTCTTTGTTTAAAGGCCTACTGAAAGCCACTACTACCGACCACGCAGTCTGATAGTTTATATATCAATGATGAAATCTTAACATTGCAACACATGCCAATACGGCCGGGTTAACTTATAAAGTGCAATTTTAAATTTCCCGGGAAATATCCGGCTGAAACGTCTCGGTATGATGACGTATGCGCGTGACGTAGTCAGTTAAACGGAAGTTATGGTACCCCGTAGAATCCTATACAAAAAGCTCTGTTTTCATTTCATAATTCCACAGTATTCTGGACATCTTTTGCAATTTGTTTAATGAACAACGAAGGCTGCAAAGAAGAAAGTTGTAGGTGGGATCGGTGTATTAGCAGCGGACTACAGCAACACAACCGGAGGACTTTGTTGGAGAGCTGACACGCTAGCCGGCGACCTCACCTTGACTTCCTACGTCTCTGGGCCGCCAAACGCATCGGGTGAAGTCCTTCGTCCTTCCGTCGATCGCTGGAACGCAGGTGAGCACGGGTGTTGATGAGCAGATGAAGGCTGGATGGCGTAGATGGAGAGCTAATGTTTTTAGCATAGCTCTGTGAGGTCCGGTTGCTAAGTAGGCTTCAATGGCATCGTTAGCACAGCATTGTTAACCTTCGCCAGCCTGGAAAGCATTAACCGTGTATTTACATGTCCACGGTTTAATAGTATTGTTGCTTTTCTATCTATCCTTCCAGTCAGGGGTTTATTTTTTTTGTTTCTATATGCAGTTAAAGCACGATGCTATCACGTTAGCTCGTAGCTAAAGCGTTTCGCCGATGAATGTCCATTTCGCGTTCTCGACTCTCATTTTCAAGAGGATATAGTATCCGAGGTGGTTTAAAATACAAATCCGTGATCCACAATAGAAAAAGGAGAGAGTGTGGAATCCAATGAGCCAGCTTGTACCTAAGTTACGGTCAGAGCGAAAAAAAATATGTATTTCACTGCATTCTAGTCCGTCACTCTAACGTTCCTCATCCACGATCTTTCATCCTCGCTCAAATTAATGGGGTAATGGTCCGAACAGCTCTAGCTGCGTTGAAAACGATAGGAAAATATGAGGGAGTGAACAACTGACAACGTCACGCTACTTCCGGTAGGGGCAAGGTTTTTTTTTATCAGAGACCAAAAGTTGCAAACTTTTTCGACGTTGTTCAATACTAAATCCTTTCAGCAAAAATATGGCAATATCGCAAAATGATCAAGTACGACACATAGAATGGATCTGCTATTCCCGTTTAAATAAAAAAATTTCATTTCAGTAGGCCTTTAATTCTTTGCCTCTTGTCTTGTTTAATAAATGTCACCAGTGTTTGAACCTGACAATTATCTCGTAGTTTTCGGACACCGTCGTCGTGATCACGATTTGAACCCGAAAACTTGAACCCGAGCCGAGCCAGCACCAACAGCTGCAGGAAGCTACTCCCATATTTCACAAAACACACACACACACCCGTGCCTTAGAGCCCGCCGGTGCGTCCGTGAGCACCCCCTCATTACTCTCATTAGCTTTTACAGCACTTGGCTGCTGAAACATCTGCAGAGAAGCCAAGAGTCGAGTCAAGTGCTGCCGATGGCGTCTCAGTCGGTTTGTTGGTTTTCTACGACTTGCGTTTCACACTTTGAAAGCCAATTGCGTGCGAATGTAAGGAAGATCAATTCCCCCGCAGTTCGGGGGGAAAAAAAAAGCGATAATTACCGCGAACAAACGTAGCAAGGTGTGCCTAATGACGACTTTGACACCCACCCAGCATGCTCGACGGCGACGGAATCCGCCGGTTTGCCTGTTTCGCCGCGGTCGTTCAGCGCTCATCCCTGCAATTACCAAAACATCTTCAAAAAAGGACGGAAATGAGCGCCTCGGCACAAAGAATAAAAAAAAACATCACGCTGAGCGCTTTTCTCGCCAGGCTCAATCCGACCATTCCAGCTGCTGCAGCCAATCAAGAGCGGGCGTAATTTCCCAGCATGGCCCGCCGCGATGGGCCGGCGACACCGCGCCGCCGCTGTGCCGCCGCCCACCCGGAAAATATACAGCGTCAGGCACGCCGAACACGCACGGAGCGTCAACTTTACTGTGGAAACTCCAACTAACGCACGTCGGAGGGGCTGTTTGCAACCTACGGGGGCGCTAACTTTCTTAAATTATTCAATCTATATATAAATGACATTTGTAAAGTTACAAAAGATTTAAAGTTAGTATTATTTGCGGATGATACAACAGCGTTTTGTTCAGGAGAGAACACACAGGAGATAATACAAATAATAGCAGAAGAAATTAACAAATTAAAAAGATGGTTTGACAAAAACAGACTATCGTTGAATCTTAGTAAAACTAAAATAATGCTATTTGGTAATAGTAGAAGAGAAAGTCAAACACAAATACAAATAGACGGAATAGAAATTGAAAGAGTAAATGAAACCAAATTTCTAGGTATAATGATTGATGATAAATTTAACTGGAAATCTCACGTAAAAAATATACAACATAAAGTAGCAAGAAACACGTCAATAATGAATAAAGCAAAACATGTTCTAGACAAAAAATCACTTCATATTCTCTACTGCTCACTAGTGTTACCATATCTGAGCTACTGTGTAGAAATATGGGGAAATAATTACAAAAGTACACTTCATTCATTAACGGTGTTACAAAAAAGATCAGTTAGAATAATACATAATGTTGGATATAGAGAACATACAAATCCTTTATTTATTGAATCAAAGATACTGAAATTCCACGACATAGTGAATTTGCAAACAGCTAAAATTATGCACAAAGCAAACTATAACCTGCTACCCAAGAATATACAACAATTCTTCTCAACAAAAGAGGAGAAATATAATCTTAGAGAAAAATGTAATTTAAAACATTTGTACGCACGTACAACACTTAAGACCTTCAGTATATCAGTATGTGGAATTAAATTATGGAATGGATTAAGCAAAGCAATCAAACAATGTACTAATATGATCCACTTCAAGAAACTCTTCAAACTTAAAGTGTTTACAAAGTACAAAGAAGAAGAACCATGACAAACATTCTCAATTTATTTCATCCATTCATTCATTCATTCTTAAAGTAATCTTACTTATCTCATCATATGAAATATGACTTTCTTCACCAATTATTATTATTAAATTCTTACTATTATTTATTTATTTATTTTTATTGTGATTACATATGGAGTTTATTGTGAAAAAATTGAGAACAGGAAGTGAATAAAAAAAGTTTCAGCAACTGTTATGTAAAGAAAAGGGGTAGGATTAAATAAGCTCTGCTTCTTCCTACTCCTTTTCGAACATGTTGAAAAGAGAAACTGGAAATTGTGATGTATCATGTTGTATGCTTGCATGTTCCAAATAAACTCAAACTCAACTCAAAAAAGGGGAACTGCATTTTTTGGGGGGGGATTTTGCTTCTTGTTCACAATCATTAAGAGAGACAAGAAGACACACTGCAAAAACTGAAATCTAAGTAAGATTAAATATCTCAAATAAGGGTGATATTTGCTTATTTTCTGTCTGATAAGATAATTCTTCTCACTAAGCAGATTTTATATTAGAGTGTTTTACCGTACTTTTCGGAGTATAAGTCGCTCCGGAGTATTAGTCGCTCCGGCCGAAAACGCATAATAAAGAAGGAAAAAAACATATATAAGTCGCACTGGTGTATAAGTCGCATTTTTTGGGGGGAAATGTATTTGATAAAAGCCAACACGAAGAATAGACATTTGAAAGGCAATTTAAAATAAATAAAGAATAGTGAACAACAGGCTGAATAAGTGTACGTTATATGAGGCATAAATAACCAACTGAGAACTAGGGATGATACTCGAAACCGGTTTTCCCGGTTGTTCGATAAGAAAAGAACCGAGTCCTCGGACTTGAATCCCTTTTTGAGAACCGTTATCGAGACCACTATAGTAAAGAAAATAGTTGGTTCTTTATTCGAATCCCTCGGAACGAATCCCGTCCCGACCAGAAATGCTCCGCGTGACATCATAAGAAATGGCGTCACGTAGCTCAGTCATTAGGCGCAGATAGCGAAAGCAGGAAAAAAATGGACGGGGAAAAAGCGCTCCAAGGTGTAATAAAGTTCAAAACAAAAAGGTATAATCCAATGAATAACTTTACTGAGAGATTTGAGCAGGGTACAAACACATGACGAACACTTTTACGACCAACCGGAAACATAGCAACCAGGCTAGCAACGCACCTCCTTTACGGCAGCTGTCGCAACGTTCTTATAGCAACCGCAGCACATACATATATATACAACATAACTCCCTTTTTTAACTTTTGTTTTTCTTTCCTTGTAAACAAAACAAAATCACACTGTAGATGTGTTGTCTGTCTAATTATAAATAATGCAGACGAGGCGTGTTGGCTGAGTTCTTGTCGTTTACTTTCACAGCGTGGCAACATGAAACACTTTTCGGGGTTACCGCGCATGCTCGTCACTCCCGTTGCATGTTGGGTAGTGTAGTTGTTATATTCCCTAGCTCATCACATATTCCCCCTTCCTGTTAACTCAATAAAGTGTATTTCTTTTTTTAGCTTTAACTTTTCATTTTTTAGCATTGTAACCACATTTGCAAACAACTTTTCTCTTCATGGAATGTTCTTTCAATAAAGAAATAAAGCGCAAAAATGTCAAAGCATCATAACAAACAGTTATGTCAAATAGCAGCAGAAGTGCACTTTTTGGAGAGCTGTATTATTTTCAGTTTTGTGCCCAAGGGACTGATTTTATTTAACACTATATTATTATTTATACACCTATAGTGATCACAGAGACAGGTTGTTTTCGTGTTACTGTATATTTTTGTATTTATGAAAAATCCCACTAAATATACTTTGGGTAACAACAGTCAATATTTATTTTTTTTATTTTATTTTTTTAGGGGGGTAACAGTCAATATTTATTTATTTCTTAGATTAAATTGTTTTCTAATACAATAAAAGTGAGCTTTTGTTAAACCAAATATTGTGTGTTTTTTTTCCATATACAACAACCTATCTGGACTCGATAAGGAATCGGTTCGATAAGAGGAATCGATAATAGACTCGAACTCGATAATAACATCATCCCTACTGAGAACGTGCCTGGTATGTTAACGTAACATATTATGGTAAGAGTCATTCAAATAACTATAACATATAGAACATGCTATACGTTTACCAAACAATCTGTCACTCCTAATCGCTAAATCCCATGAAATCTTATAGGTCTAGTCTCTTATGTGAATGAGCTAAATAACATTATTTGATATTTTACGCTAATGTGTTAATAATTTCACACATAAGTCGGTCCTGAGTATAAGTCGTACCCCCGGCCAAACCATTAAAAAAACTGCGACTTATACCGTATTTCCTTGAATAGCCGCAGGGGCGCTAATTATTTTAAAACTTCTTCTCACTCCGGTGCTTACCTTATCATAAAAAGCACATTTAATAAAAAAAAACATTATTATGGTCCTACCTTTACTTATAAATGATGTCCATCTGCAGCTGCTTCTGATCAAAGGCAGTCTTCCTTATCTTTCTTCAGTTTTAAAAGTCTCTGGAGATATTCCTTTAATTATTACCTCCTGCTTCGATTGATAGTTCAGTTTAGAAAACTGTTTTATTTTACATATGTAATCCTCCATGGTAAAAGTGCAAGCAAACGATCGCGGCTCACGCATGCTGCTTGTTGTCTTCTTCTGCAGCACCGGTCTTCTGCAGTACTGGTAGTCGCAAGAAGGATCACCAGCGCCATCTACCACCAGGAGGTGGGAGTCATTTAATGACTCATATTTGACCCGGCGGAAGTGCCAAGCAATGCGCTAATTATTTTGCGAAACGAGTTTGACCCGGCTGTAATTCTAGGCAGGCGAATACTATATCCCAGGCCAAACTACGAAAAAAACTCCGACTTATAGGCCGAAAAATACGGTACTTGTTTTAAGGGTTTTGGTCCTAAATGATCTCAGTAAGATATTACAGCTCGTTGCTAAGATGTTATGACCTATATTGAGTAAAACATGCTTGAAACTAGAATAGCAAGTGTTGCAAAGCTGTGTCATTAAAACTCGCAAGTATAAAACTACTTTTTAAAAGTAATAATTTCTTATTTCAAGTATGAAAAAAAAAAAATCATGATTTTGACACAATTGTGTCTCATAATTAAAACAGATGACAGCCAAATGGACTTTGCTGTTTTATAATCAATGAAACAATAGACAATGCGTACTCATATAGTAGTACAGTTGGCACAGTACAGCAAACTGACAGTTAATATTTAAACATTTGACATTTCTAACAATTTTGAACAGAAATAGTTCATGCACATTCAGATAAATTCTTAAAAATTACAATTAAAAACAATTTGTCTATATGCGCACTAATTGACTGAAAGAGCACGCACTTGACGCGATGATGTCATGTTATCGATGGAAAAATGCATTTTTAGACCATATGATTTGCCTGAGCGGCTAGGAGACCCCGAGAGTAACAAGATGTTGCCTTTCCATTAAGAACAATAAACTAGTTTTTAGTATAAGTTTGCTGGTTTCGAGAAATGTAATGCCGAGCGCATATCATTATGTCAAGATAATGGCACTAGCATTTACTTCATTTAAGAATATTTTTCAACATATTTTTTTTTTCTACCAAGAAAAGTGCACTTGTTATTAGTGAGAATATACTTATTTTAAGGTATTTTGGGGTTTATTGAGGTTAGCTAATTTGACTTGTTTTGGAAAGTCTTGACAAGCCAAATTGTCTTGTTCTATTGGCAGATAATTTTGCTTAGTTCAAATAAAATACCCCTAATTTTTGTTCTTGTTTTTGAACACTGACTTTTTGCAGTGCAGAAGGTTTTTATTGGTTTTTTATTTTGCATTCTAACTGGGCGATATGGCCTTTTATTAATATCTCAATATTTTTAGGCCATGTCACGATACACGATATAGTATATCTGGATATCTTGCCTTAGCCTTGAATGAACACTTGATGCATATAATCACAGCAGTATGATGATTCCATGTGTCTACATTAAAACATTCTGGTTCATACTGCATTAATATATGCTCATTTTCATCTTTCATGCAGAGAGGGAAATCACAACTAAGTCAATTGACCAAAATAGTTATTAAGCAGTGGCCCAAACATTCATGTCATTTCCAAAACAGAAAGTGCAAGATTGTCAAAGACATTTTAAAATAAGCTATTAGTGCACTTTTGGTGGTGGGACCGGTACTTTTTAGAGGCGGTATAGTACCGAATACGATTCATTAGTATCGCGGTACTGTTCTAATACGGGTATACCGTACAACCCTACTAAAGAGGAAGCAGATAAATATTGCAATTAGGGCTGCAACTAACGATTAATTTTAGGGATGTCCGATAATGGCTTTTTGCCGATATCCGATATTCCGATATTGTCCAACTCTTTAATTACCGATACCGATATCAACCGATACCGATATCAACCGATACCGATATCAACCGATACCGATATCAACCGATATATACAGTCGTGGAATTAGCACATTATTATGTCTAATTTGGACAACCAGGTATGGTGAAGATAAGGTACTTTTAAAAAAAAATTATAAAATAAAATGAGATAAATAAATTAAAAACATTTTCTTGAATAAAAAAGAAAGTAAAACAATACAAAAACAGTTACATAGAAACTAGTAATTAATGAAAATGAGTAACATTAACTGTTAAAGGTTAGTACTATAAGTGGACCAGCAGCACGCACAATCATGTGTGCTTACGGACTGTATCCCTTGCAGACTGTATTGATATATATTGATATATAATGTAGGAACCAGAATATTAATAACAGAAAGAAACAACCCTTCTGTGTGAATGAGGAGGGAGGTTTTTTGGGTTGGTGCATTAATTGTAAGTGTATCTTGTGTTTTTTATGTTGATTTAATTAAAAAAAAAAAAAAAAAAAAAAAAAAAAAAAAAACTGATACCGATAATAAAAAAAACGATACCGATAATTTCCGATATTACATTTTAACGATATTATCGGACATCCCTAATTAATTTTATAATCGATTAATCTGTCGATAATTACTTCGATATATCGATTAATAATCGGATAAAAGAGACAAACTACATTTCTATCCTATCCAGTATTTTGTTGAAAAAAAACAGCATACTGGCACCATACTTATTTTGATTATCGTTTCTCAGCTGTTTGTAAATGTTGCAGTTTATAAATAGAGGTTTATTAAAAAAATAAAAATTTAAAAAAATTTAAAAAAAACCTCTGCGCATGCGCATAGCATAGATCCAACGAATCAATGACTAAATTAATCGGCAACTATTTTAATAATCGATTATAATCGATTTAATCGATTAGTTGTTGCAGCCCTAATTGCAATATTAGTGTGCAACAACACTACTCAAAAATGTACATGCAGTGTAAATATTGACGCAAATTGGTAAACAAGTATTATCAATCCCGAACTGTTCTATCTTAGAGGTGCCTCAACACAACTTAGAGCCTTGAGTGGCTGCAGAGTGCTGATGCGTGCCCGGCGGATATTACCCTTAAAGCGCTGGCGTGTGTTTGAATTGAACATGCGGGACAGTGCATTGTGGGTCCGCGCCCGCATGCCGACATGCAATATTTATCTCCAATATATTCATAGAATAGCCAGTAAAGCTGGGCTGAGTGCCGCCGAGGTCTCGCTATGCTGCAGTAATAGGCAGTTAGGACGACGCTGTACGTGCACATGTGGACTTCCTGCCTCTATGCCTCTTCCTGCACGCATGTGTGTCTGTGTGTTCTTGTATTTCTACCCTTCTTGAGACATCAACAAGGAAAAGTACCTTCCATATGAGGACCGGTGAACAAGTTAGGACATAAATCATGCTCCCAATACGGAAAACCATTACATCTAATAGAGAATGTCTCATGTGCACCCCTGGTGGTGAAATCTATCAAAATTAGGGGTGGTCCCAAAAAAGGAGGGATTTTTCTAATTGACGGTGTGTCGGTTTTAAAAAGTCCTCCCCCTCTGGTCAACATATGAAATAACAAGTGTGTGTAAAAAGTTGAAGTGCTCCCCTCTGGCCAACATATGTAATAACAAGTGCGTTTAAAAAAGTGTAAGTGCTCCCCCTCTGAATAACAAGTGTGTGTATGAAATTGAAATGTGCCCCCTTTGACCAAAATTAATTAAAATAAATGCATATGTATTTAGAGACATACTGTAATAACTTCAAGTAAATAATTAACATTAAAAACCAAATACAAACGAAAAATTAAAAAAATTTAAAAAATAACTAAAAAGCAGCCTTTTTCTCACAATGTGTCGACTTTTTTCTTATAAAATTGGGAACAATTTCTCATAGTCTTTCTGTTTCTGTAATATTGCAATATTTTCTCGTAAAATTATTCCTTTTTTTTTAGGTATGATTATTATTTTTAATGCAAAACGGTGAATTCGTCATATAAAATTCTGACTTTTGTCACAATATTGCCCATTTTTTTGTTGTTCTTGTAAAATACTGAAATTTTTGGAGTAAAATTATGACTTTTGTCATCATTTTGTCAAGTAAAATTCCGATTACTATTATAATATTGCCAACATTTTAATGTTTTCTTATAAAATTGTGACTTCTGTCAAGTAAAATGTTGACTCTTTCCATTAAATTGCCAAAATATGAAAGCTTTTCTTGTAAATGTGTGACTGTTATTGAGTCAATTTCCAACTTTTGTCATATCGCACAAATGTTCGGTTTCTCTTGCAAAATTTTGACGTGCGTTGAGCAAAATTCCGACTTTTATTATAGGCAAGGCAAGGCAACTTTATTTGTATAGCGCTTTTCATACACAAGGCAGACTCAAAGTGCTTCACAGACAACAAAGTGAAATGAAAGAAAATAAAAGCAAAATTAAAATGCAGACAATAAAAATAAAAATAAAAACAGTGCAGACGTTAAAAGTTAAAAGATTAAAAGATTAAAAGATTTAGCTGAAAGCTAAGGTGAACATAAAAGTCTTCAGTCTAGTTTTAAAAGTAGTGAGAGTTGGGGAGAGTCTGACATCTTCAGGAAGTTTATTCCAGCTATGTGTTGCATAGTGACTGAATGATGATCTCCCTTGATTTGAGTTTACTCTTGGAACCGCTAACAGATTGGTCTCAGAAGATCTTAGTGATCTAGAGGGCGTATATAGTGGGAGCATATCAGTGATATACTTGGGCCCTAGACCATGTAGTGATTTATATGTGAGCAGGAGGATTTTGAAATCTATTCTCTGATGTACAGGGAGCCAATGTAAGGATTTAAGAATTGGTGTAATGTGCTCACATTTTTTGGTCTTTGTTAGAACTCTAGCAGCAGCGTTCTGAACAAGCTGTAGCTGCCTGACAGTTTTTTTGGGAAGACCTGCAAGGAGACCATTACAATAGTCTAGCCTACTGGTAATAAAGGCATGTACAAGTTTTTCTAAGTCTTGAGCTGACATGAGCCCTCTAAGTCTTTTTACATTTTTGAGGTGATAGTAGGCCGATTTTGTTACTGATTTGATGTGACTGTCGAAATGTAAATCAGAATCTAAAATAACCCCAAGATTTCTGGCTTTATTTGAGGTTTTCAGGGACAGTGATTGAAGGTGTTGGATGACTTTAAACCTTTCTTTTTTAGCACCAAAAACAATTATCTCAGTTTTATCTTCATTTAGTTGTAGGAAATTTTGGCACATCCAGTGTTTGACTTGCTCAATGCACTGGCACAGAAGATCTATGGGGCGATAGTCATTTGGTGATAGCGCTACATAGATTTGGGTGTCATCGGCATAGCAATGATGGTCAATGTTATTATTTTGCATGATTTGTCCTAGTGGGAGCATATAGATGTTAAATAAAGTCGGCCCCAAGATTGAACCTTGGGGGACTCCACACGTTACGTTGGTTGGTTCTGATACAAAGTCACCAATGGAAACAAAATAGTTCCTATCTTGTAGATATGACTTGAACCAGCTTAAAACTGTGCCTGAGATCCCCACCCAGTTTTCCAACCTGTCCAAAAGTATTGAGTGGTCGACAGTGTCAAATGCAGCACTGAGGTCCAAAAGCATTAATACTGAGGTTTTGCCAGAGTCTGTGTTTAGACGGATGTCATTTATAACTTTAAGAAGGGCCGTCTCTGTGCTATGAAGAGGTCGAAATCCTGACTGGAAGTTGTTGTGGCAGCCAGTAGAAGCCAAGAAGTGATTTAGTTGTTGGAGGACAACTTTCTCAATTATTTTACTTATGAATGGTAGATTTGAAATTGGTCTGTAGTTGTTGATAACAGAGGCATCTAGGCTCTGCTTTTTTAGAAGAGGTTTAATGACTGCAGTTTTGAAAGCCTTCGGGAAATTGCCCGATTTAATAGAATTATTAACTATTTGCAAGATGTCTGTTGATAGGCAGTCAAAAACATTCTTAAAGAAGTTGGTAGGTAAAACATCAAGGCAGCAGGTGGATGACTTTAGAGCTGTCACCGTTTCCACTAGAGTTTTAGAGTCTATGGCATTAAAGCTTGCCATCATTGCTGTGTTACTTTTGCCTAAATGGGGTGGTGATCCAACTTTTTTACTTGAGATATTGATGGTGCGTCTGATGCCTTCAATTTTATCAGTATAAAAGAATGCAAAGTCATTGCATTTCTGCGTGGAATGGAGTTCGGCTGGTATTTGTGTTGGGGGTTTAGTCAGTCTGTCAACGATTGTGAATAGGGTTTTGGCCTTATTTGTGTTGCTGTTTATGATATTGGAGAAGAATGTTTCTCTAGCACTTTTTAAGACTAAATTGTAGGCCTGGAGGCTCTCTTTATAGATGTCATGGTGAATATGAAGTTTTGTATTCCGCCAGATTCGTTCAGCCTTCCTGCACTCTCTTCTCTGGGCTGTTACAGCAGCAGATTTTCTCCAGGGTGCCTTTTGCTTGCCAGAAATCGTTTTAACTGTAACAGGTGCAATGATATCTATGATATTCACAATTTTGGAATTAAAGTTGCTTACAAGATCATCAGCATGACATGGGTTTAGAGGTGGTAGTGAGGAGATGGCGTTTTTAAAGAGGACATTAGCATGTTCATTTATGTACCGCTTTTTGACATTCTTTGATTCTGTTTGTGTGTCCGGAATTACAGAAATATTAAAGAAAACACAGAAATGATCAGACAATGAAGGATCAATCACAAGAACATCAGAAACATTGAGACCTTTTGTGATAATCAGGTCCAGGGTGTGTCCCTTATAATGTGTAGCCTCTTTCACATGTTGAGACAGTTCAAATGTGTCTAAAATAGTAAAAAGTTCTTTTGCGCCCTTGTCATTTAAATCGTCAATATGAAAATTAAAATCACCAGTTATAACCAGGCAGTCAAAGTCAGTGGAGATGCTAGACAATAGTTCAGTAAAATCATCAAAAAAATTTGCAGAATATTTAGGTGGCCTGTAGATAATAAACAAGAGAATTTTGGGAGAGCATTTCAACACAGCACACAGGTATTCAAATGATGTAAACTCACCGAGTGACATCTGTTTCCCCTGAAACATGTTTTTAAATATAGCAGCAACCCCTCCACCTCTTTTCCCCGATCTACATATATCAATGAAGTTATAGTTGGGGGGTGCTGTCTCGATCAGAATGCTTGCACTGTTATTTTGTTCCAGCCATGTTTCAGTTAAAAACATAAAGTCAAGTTTAGAAGTGCTAATAAAATCATTGACTAAAAATGATTTGCTATTCAGAGACCTGACATTGAGCAGACCCATCCTGATGGTGTTATTGACAGGCTTCCATGTTGGCTTTGATTTGGAGATAATAGGAATGAGATTGTTTAGGTTAGCAGGGTGGCTAAGTTTCCCAATGTTTACTCTCTTGGTAGTCACAACAGGGATGTAGAAGGTGCCATGATTTGATGTAGGCAACCTTGGGCCCAGCTGATAATGTGGTCTACTGCTGAACCCTTTTCTGTATCAGAAATATTCAGGACTGCTGTCAGGGCGAGGCGGGGTTTGCCGTAAGGGGGAGGGGGAGTGAGCAGCGTCAGAGCTGGGACGAACTACTGAAGGTGGACGTTGAGGGCGTGTAAGGGGTTGGCGTGAGAAAGGTGAAGTATGGCTGGGGGGTTGTGGAGCACGCCTTCGTGGAGGGGGTGGTGGAGGTGAGCGATGATCTAGGGGGGTAAAAATCTGAGTAGGGTGGGGCGTGAGTGGGGGTAGCTCCCGGAACTCCAAGGGGGAGAAGGGGGGAGAAAGGTCTACTTGAGGGAGGGAGAAAGATGGAGACGTGGATGGCTTGGGGGATGTGGGGGAGGGATCTTCACATGCATTCAGAATGGAGGGAGGGGCGGTAGAGGAGGATAGACACCTCTCCTCTTTGCTCTGGTGTATCTCATGGTCGACGTTCTCCTTTTGCAGTGGCGGTCCTCCTTCGACGTTCCTGATAGGCTGTGTTGTGTCTTCCTTCCTCGGTGGCTCCTCTTGTCTCTTGTCCTTGGCAGTGATGATAGATGCAAGATGCAGGAAGTGAAACATGTTGTTCATGAATAGCTTTACTCCCATCTTATTCAGGCAAAGTCCGTCTGCCTTAAAAAGATGCCTGCGGTCCCAGAAAAAGCTAAAATTGTCAATAAAATGCATTGAACGAGCAAGAAGTGCACTTGATAGCCACTCATTCAGCGAGTAAAGTCTACTGAATCTCTCAGCTCCTCTCCTGATTGGGGGTAGAGGACCACTGATAAAAACGTCAGCATTCACAGCGCTGACTGTTTCAAAGAGTTTATTGAAGTGCTCTTTCAGCTCTCTTGATTGTTGTTTTACAATGTCATTAAAACCAATGTGCAGGATGATATTTTTCACATTTGGGTGTGCAGCGACAATTTCCAGGATTCTTTTTTCCATGTCAGATACCATATCCTTCGGAAAGCAGAGTACTTTGGTGTTATTATTGCTTTTCATATCTTTTACAGAAAAGTCCCCCACAATCAGATTTTCAGGAGCTCTCGTTAGCTTTCTCTGTGGTGTAAAGTTAGCAGGTCTTACCCTTCTGCGTGGTGATGGTGGGTTATTCAGGCAATCAGAGGGGGATCCATTGTCCATCAACAGTGGGGCAAACCTGTTCTTTAGTTGGACACTTGCTTGCTGGGGAGGTTTATTGGTAGTTCTCCTCTTCTCAGCTGTCCGCTGCTGTGTCCTACGTGGCAGTGGAGTTGATGACGCAGTATGCCTGGCTGAAGATGGTAGCGCAGGCCAGCCGGTCAGATCAGAGATATCGGGGCGCTGGGTCCTGCCAGATATCCATTCTCCCTTGTCGCAGGGAGGTGGTCTTCTCTTTGGCTTTGCACCAAGTGTGTTCCAGGGAGGATTTTCACTGGTAGATTTATTACCCTCTACAGGGACCTCCCGTTTCTTCGTAGCTTCATTGTTGCTAGTTAGCTGGGTTGTAGCATG
Source organism: Entelurus aequoreus (assembly GCF_033978785.1). Taxonomy (NCBI): domain Eukaryota; kingdom Metazoa; phylum Chordata; class Actinopteri; order Syngnathiformes; family Syngnathidae; genus Entelurus; species Entelurus aequoreus. Next base: position 48,394,709 of record NC_084747.1, on the reverse strand, counting down.
GTGCTGTCCAGTGTTTTCAGTCGACAGGAGTGCTAGAGTGGTGTTGTAGCCACATTGTCCATTCACTTCTAAATTCACTTCCAACCGATTCATTTTTATTTCCAACAGTAAAATCTTCTTTAGCAGTTTGTGGTAATCTTCCGTAGAGAAAGGAGGCATCTTATGCTGATTACCTTTAGCACTGTAGCACAGGCTCGGGCTCAGGCTTATCTTGAATGGTAGGCCTCCTCGCGTAGTGTTGAGGACGTCGTAAAAATATTGAAAAATGCCTCTGTTATCTAAAAGAAAATATAGTCCCACTGGTTTGGTAAGTATCCAAGAGCTGTTGCTCTTTGTGTAAGAAAATAGCAGCAGATAGTAGCAAAAAATGCAAGCAGAAGCGAGAGCAAGCGAGAGCAAGCAGTAGTATTATAATACTAGAGGCATTTTTCCGAGGTCTCAAGAAGGTAGAAAATAAATGTATCAAAATTAGGGTGGTCCCAAAAAAGGAGGGATTTTTCAAATTGACTGTGTGTTGGTTTTAAAAGTGCTCCCCCTCTGGTCAACATATGAAATAACAAGTGTTTGTAAACATTTGAAGTGCTCCCCCTCTGGCCAACATATGTAATAACAAGTGTGTACAAGAAATTGAAATGTGCCCCCTTTGGCCAAAATTAATTTAAAAATATAATATGTATTTTGAGTAAAATTCCAACTTTTGTAATAATATCGCACAAATGTTCGGTTTCTCTTGTAAAATTTTGATGTGCGTTGAGCAAAATTCCGACTTTTATTATAATACTAAAGGCATTTTTCCGAGGTCTCAAGAAGGTAGAAAATAAATGTATCAAAATGAGGGTGGTCTCAAAACAGGAGGGATTTTTCGGTAGAAAATGGATGGATGGATGGACTGTGTGTCGGTTTTAAAAGTGTTCCCCCTCTGGTCAAAATATGAAATAACAAGTGTGTGTAAAAATTTGAAGTGCTCCCCCTCTGGCCAACATATGTAATACCACGTGTGTGTAAGAAATTGAAATGCGCCCCCTTTGGCCAAAATTAATGAAAATAAATAAATAAATAAATATGTATATAGAGACATACTGTAATAACTTCAAGTAAATAATGAAGATTAAAAACCAAATACAAAGAAAAAATTTAAAAAATGAACTAAAAGCAGACTTTTTCTCACAATGTGTCGACTTGTTTCTTATAAAATTGGGAACAATTTCTCATATTCTTTCTGTTTCTGTAATACTGCAATATTTTCTCGTAAAATTATTACTTTTTTTTTAGGTAAGATTATTGTTTTTAATGCAAAATGGTGACATTTGTCATATCAAATTCTGACTTTTATCACAATATTGCCAATTTTTTTTTGTTGTTCTTGTAAAATAGTGACATTTTTGGAGTAAAATTATGACTTTTGTCATCATGTTGCCGAGTAAAATTCCTATTATTATTATAATGTATATATATATATATATATATATATATATATATATATATATATATATATATATATATATATATATATATATATATATATATATATCTTATAAAATTGTGACTTTTGTCAAGTAAAATGTTGACTCTTTTCATCAAATTGCCAAAACGTTAAAGCTTTTCTTGTAAATGTGCAACTGTAATTGGGTATAATTCCAACTTTTGTCATAATATCGCACACATGTTCGGTTTCTCTTGCAAAATGTTGACGTGCGTTGAGCAAAATTCCGACTTGTATCATCATACTAGACGTAGGCATTTTTCTGAGGTCTCAAGAAGGTGGAAAATACAAGAATGTGTGTGTTTGAGTGTGTGTGTGTATGTGTGTGTGTGTGTGTGTGTTACAGTGTGCAGGACTGGCAAACTGGCTCGACAAGCTTAGTACCATTATCAAGATTTACAGCGATGCTCATGTGGGACTCGCATCCACACAAAAAAAAAGAAGCGCGGCCCAGACGCAACCCGTGTCCCAATTAGAGAGCAACCGCACACACACACACACACACACACACACACACACACTCACACACACGCACACACATCCTTTCCTCATAGCATCTCTGGGTCCCACTATCTGTCTGCCTCAGACACTTGTGCATATTCACGCACTAACACACACTCCTTCAAACACTCCCCGCAGGGATGCCAAGCATGCGGACTGGAGAGAGAAAACAAAGAAAAGAAAGCAGGATTCCAAACAGTTGGGAGATGAAGCTGCTTTGCGACAACACGGTCTCACACTTTCATCACAAGACGGGAAAACGGACTCCTTGACTTCATTGGAGCCTGCAAAAGAGTGTGTTTGTGTGTGTCTGCTGTCCTGTGTATGTAAACACTGGAACATAAAAAGACACAATGCATGTCAAGTATTGGTTACCGTATAAGCCACTTCTTTTTCCCACACTTTGAATCCTGCGGGCTTATAAAACGGTGCATCTAATTCATGGATTTTTCTTCGCTAACAGCCATAACGCTTTGTATTCAACAAAAAGTTTTCAACACCGACAGAGACACTGAAAAGGTATAGTATTTTTCGGGCTATGGCGCCATCCGCGGGTTGAAAAATGTACATCCTGTTTCGTCCCTTGGACCGAAAGTATTTGACTATAACCTCTGCCTTGTTTTTAATGAATACTTAGGCCTACCACGCTACTGTGTTTTAATGTTGATCATTGTAGTGGTACTTGGAGAGCCAAGTTTTTTTTCAGAGGCGGTGCTTTAAGTTTGAAAAACACTGAGCTGGTGTATGAATTTGTTTTGAAAGGGTTTCAGCCACCCCAAAAAAATCTACAATACACTAAAATGGTCATCTAGCAAAAAATATATATATATGAATTAATATGAAAATAAAATGGTCATGAAAAAGGTACAGTGGTCATGCAGTAAATGCATTAACATGTTAGTTAATATGACAAAATAAATTGATAATGAAACAAATAAAATGGTCATGCAGTAAAAAAATTAATAAATCAGTTAATAGGAAAATCTAATAAATTGTCAATGAAATAAGTACAATTTGCACGCAGTAAATGCATTATTATATTAGTTAATATTAGGGCTGCAACTAACGATTAATTTGATAATCGATTAATATGTCGATTAGTATTTCGATTAATCGATTAATAATCGGATAAAAGAGACAAACTACATGTCTATCCTTTCCAGTATTTTATTGGGGAAAAAAACAGCATACTGGCACCATACTTATTTTGATTATTGTTTCTCTGCTGTTTGTACATGTTGCAGTTTATAAATAAAGGTTTATAAAAAAAATTTAAATTTAAAAAATAAATAAAATATATTTTAAAAAATGTGCCTCTGCGCATGCGCATAGCATAGATCCAACGAATCGATGACTAAATTAATCGCCAACTATTTTTATAATTGATTTTAATCGATTTAATCGATTAGTTGTTGCAGCCCTAGTTAATATGATAATATAATAAATGAACATAGTAACACAGTAAATAAATTAATATGTCTGTTTATTTGACAATAACATAAATCGGTCATTAAATACATAAAATGGTCACACATTAAATGAATACATATATCAATTTATAGAAAAATAAAATACATTGGTAATGAAAGAAGATAAATGGTCATGAAATTAATAAATTGGCTAATAAATAAATGCATGTTTTTATTAAATTAATAAGTAAAACAAGTTAATTTAGTGTAAATTTCCTTATACATTCAAATAAAAAATATGAATGTATAACGAAATTTACACTAAATTAACTTGTATTTATTCATATTTATGTGACGTTGGCAAACACACAAAATGAATTGTGAACTACAACCAAAACTAGATATTCATGGTCATAGATCTTCCATAACTGTGTTATGTGTTTTATGTTATCAATATGGAACGCACTCCCAACAGGTGTATAAGAAAGGGCATCTCTATCCTCCTTCAAAACCATGCATAACATTTGTTTTTTTGGAATGCATTAATGAAGAAAGATAAAAGACACATTCTTTCCAGTCTTTTGCGGACTAGATGTGGCCCCCGGGGCCTTGAGTTTGACACCTGTGGCTTAGGAGACGTTCACAACAGGCCATTTACAGCACGGGCAAGAGAAAGGGATCGCCTGATTTGCTCACCCTAACCCACCTACAGCATAGGACGGGTAATCTCACCCCATTGGAGCATTTTTGCTTCATCAGTCATCAAGAGTTATCGATGTCACGACTTAATTTCCCGATATTTTTAGCACACTCCTAGAATATATCTTCCTGAAAACCAACGTCCATCAGATTTTGGATACAAGTGATCGTTAAAACCTTGTTTAAATTCCTATGACAGAGGATTAGGTCTCTGGTTTTTGCAGATGATGTGGTCCTGATGGCTTCAACTGGCCAGGATCTTCAGCTCTCACTGGATCGCTTCGCAGCCGAGTGTGAAGCGACTGGGACGAGAATCGGCACCTCCGAGTCCGAGTCCATGGTTTCTCGCCCGGGAAAGGGTGGAGTGCCATCTACAGGTTGGGGAGGAGACCCTGCCCCAAATGGAGGAGTTCAAGTACCTCGGAGTCTTGTTCACGGGTGAGGGAAGAGTGGATCGTGAGATCGACAGGCGGATCGGTACGGCGTCTTCAGTAATGCGGACGCTGTATCGATCCGTTGTTGTCATGATCTGTGGTCTAGATCATGTTTCGATCCGTTGTTGTCATGATCTGTGGTCTAGATCATGTTTTGTTTGGTTATGTTCTGTTGGTTTTTGGACATCTGGGATCTGTCCTTAAGGGGGGTTTCTGTCATTAACTGTGGTGTAGATCATGTTTTGTTTGGTTATGTTCTGTTGGTTTTTGGACTCTTTTAGTTCCTGTTTGCGTCACGTCCATGCCAAGTAAGTTTTGTTCATTCCATGCTATAGCCTACGCCAGGGGTCACCAACGCGGTGCCCGCGGGCACCAGGTAGCCCGTAAGGACCAGATGAGTAGCCCTCTGGCCTGTTCTAAAAATAGCTCAAATAGCAGCACTTACCAGTGAGCTGCCTCTATTTTTTAAATTGTATTTATTTACTAGCAAGCTGGTCTCGCTTTGCCCGACATTTTTAATTCTAAGAGAGACAAAACTCAAATAGAATTTGAAAATCCAAGAAAATATTTTAAAGACTTGGTCTTCACTTGTTTACATAAATTCATAATTTTTTTTACTTTTCTTCTTATAATTTTAGAGAAAAAATACAACCTTAAAAATGATTTTAGGATTTTTAAACACATATACCTTTTAAATTCCTTCCTCTTCCTTCCGGACAATTTAAATCAATGTTCAAGTCAATTTATTTTTTTTATTGTAAAGAATAATAAATCAATTTGAATTTAATTCTTCATTTTAGCTTCTGTTTTTTCGACGTAGAATATTTGTGAAATATTTCTTCAAACTTATTATGATTAAAATAAAATAAAAATATTCTGCCAAATCTAGAAAATGTGTAGAATCAAATTTAAATCTTATTTCAAAGTCTTTTGAATTTCTTTAAAAAATTTTGTTCTGGAAAATCTAGAAGAAATAATGATTTGTCTTTGTTAGAAATATAGCTTGGTCCAATTTGTTATATATTCTAACAAAGTGCAGATTGGATTTTAACCTATTTAAAACATGTCATCAAAATTCTAAAATTAATCTTAATCAGGAAAAATGACTAATGATGTTCCATAAATTCTTTTTTTAATTTTTTCAAAAAGATTCGAATTAGCTCGTTTTTCTCTTCTTTTTTTCGGTTGAATTTTGAGTTTTAAAGAGTCGAAATTGAAGATAAACTATGTTTCAAAATTTAATTGCCATTTTTTTTCGTGTTTTCTCCTCTTTTAAACCGTTCAATTAAGTGTAAATATCATTAATTATTAATAATAACATGGAGTTGAAGGTAAATTGAGCAAATTGGCTATTTCTGGCAATTTATTGAAGTGTGTATCAAACTGGTAGCCCTTCGCATTAATCACTACCCAAGAAGTAGCTCTTGCTTTCACAAAGGTTGGTGACCCCTGGCCTACGCTAAGTCCTAGCTTCACGTGTTTTAGGCACGCTTGCCTTTTTTGTTCTTTGCCTGTGTTTTTGGTAGTTGGGTGATTTATGTTTAGTAAATCAAATCCTACCTTTACGCCTTGGTCCGGAGCCGTCGGTGGTGCACTGGGAGAATGAACCGCAGTGAGCTGCGAACCCCCGCGTGACAGTTGTGGTGAAGAAGGAGCTGAGCCGGAAGGCAAAGCTCTCAATTTACCGGTCGATCTACGTTCCCATCCTCACCTATGGTCATGAGCTTTGGGTTATGACCGAAAGGACAAGATCACGGGTACAAGCGGCCGAAATGAGTCTAAGGGTCTCTCCCTTAGAGATAGGGTGAGAAGCTCTGTCATCCGGGGGGAGCTCAGAGTAAAGCCGGTGCTCCTCCACATGGAGAGGAGCCAGGTGAGGTGGTTCGGGCATCTGCTCAGGATGCCACCCGAAGGAGGCCATGGGGAAGACCCAGGACACGTTGGGAAGACTTAGCTCCCGGCTGGCCTGGGAACGCCTCGGGATCCCCCGGGAGGAGCTGGACGAAGTGGCTGGGGAGAGGGAAGTCTGGGCTTCTCTGCTTAGGCTGCTGCCCCCGCGACCCGACCTCGGATAAGCGGAAGAAAATGGATGGATGGATGGATGGATGACACAAGTTAAGGATCGTTTTCAACACACCCAAACACATCTGCAGACCCAACTGCACAACTCTAGTACAACTGAATGTCATCACATACACATCCATTAACACACACACACACACACACACACACACACGCACACACACACACACACACACACACACACACACACACACACACACACACACACAATGACGTATTCCCAGCGCAGGAGACAACAATCAATGTCAGCCAGTCACAGTTCAATGAGCAGACTCGACAACGTGACTCCATTATAGCGGCCTTGTTTAAACAACAACAACGCCACGACAAACACACTGAATCAATACATTGCCTATACGTGTGTGTGTGTGTGTGTGTGTGTGTGTGTGTGTGTGTGTGTGTGTGTGTGTGTGTGTGTGTGTGTGTGTGTGTCTGTTTCACATAATAGAGCAACCCAAAACGGCGGAAAAAAAAAAAAAAGGTCCATGATGATTAAATGTCCACTTAAGCAAAGCTTTGAGGCATGTCTTAACCAATATCAGCCTTAAAATGGATGGATTTTCTACAGATCAACTGCTTGTGACCACACGACAGCCACAATATTAGGTACAGTTGCACAATCTCATCAGAATCAGAATCAGAAATACTTGATTAATCCCCCCCGAGGGGAATTTAAGATTTTCAGCACAATCCCATTCAAGAGCGGACAAACATTACAGGGAGACAGAACAGGATCGCTGACGGGATCTGCCAACTTCCGGAGAGGGGGGTCCACACTGAGGCCAAGGGAGAGAAAAAAACTCATAGCCATAGCACACATAAGCATGTGTGTAAGAGGGAAACATCAAACAACAAAGAACTAGAGGACATTGAAGAGGAGGACAAGAACAATCTGCTCCAATTAGCACAAAATGGCACACCTTTAGTTACCAAGCTCAGTCATTTATATGCATGGATTATTAACTGATAATATCAACTAATATAGTTTCATCATCCGCTTATTCAAATTTGCACCGAAATTCAATAGGTCCCTACACATTAAAAAAGATGGGTTAGTGAATAAATAAATACATTATTCACGACATATTTAACGTGGTCATACAGTAAATAAATTAATGTATTAATTAGTATGAAAAAAAAATAAGTTGGTCATGAAAAAAGTGAGATGGTCAATGCGGTAAATAAATGAATATAACAGTTAAAAATAAATAAAATGAATTGTTCATGAAATAAGTCAATTGGCCATGCGCTGAATACGATAATATATTAATTAATAGGAAAATTAAATCATCAATGTGTAAAATGAAAAAAAAAAAAAAAAAAGGTCATGCAATCAACAAATTAGTTAAGGTGAAAACAAAATAAATTGGCAATCTAATAAGTAACATGGTGATGCAGTAAAAAAATAAATAATAATAATAATGAAAAAAAAAAAAAATTATATATATATATTTATATATAAAAAAATATATATATAAAAACTATATACATAAAAAATTATACATTCATCAAATTTTGGCACCATTTTTCATTCACATACTTTGGGCCAAAAAGTGGAATGTATATATATATATATATATATATATATATATATATATATATATATATATATATATATATATATATATATATATATATATATATATATAAATATATATATAATTTTATTTTTTGTCATTATTATTTTTTTTTTTTTTTTTTTTTTACGGCATCATTATTTACTTATTTGATTGCCAATTTATTTTGTTTTCACCTTAACTGATTTGTTGATTGCATGACCATTTAATTTTTTTTCATTATATACATTAATGATTTAATTTTCATATTAACTAATATATAATCATATTTAGCGCATGGCCAATTTACTTATTTCATGAACAATTCACTTTATCATATATATATATATATATATATATATATATATATATATATATATATATATATATATATATATATATATATATATATATATATATATATATATATATATATATATATATACATATATATATATATATATATATATATATATATATATATATATATATATATATATATATATATATATATATATATATATATATATATATATATACATATATATATATATATAATTTTTTTTTCCATTATTATTATTATTATTTTTATTTTTTTTTATGGCATCACCATTTTACTTATTTGATTGCCAATGTATTTTGTTAGGTTAAGAAGTAAGTAGGTGTACCTTGAAGTGGAATGTTTCAAAGAACAAAGACCAGAGAGCGGCGGAGAAAAGGAGATACAACAAAAAAAAGGAGGAGGGGACGAGAGGGGAGGACGCAGCACAATCGACAACAATGGAAGGATTTGGACGAGCAGGAGGAAGGGCGTCCTGGGCATTTGCCTGCCTCCACTCAACTCGGCTACGTTCTCCAACTTTTTAGCTCTGAATGACATTTGTGAGAACAACTTCTCAAAGTCTTTTTTTTTTTTTTTTTTTTTATGCAATTTTTTCGTCACTCTGTGCTATGTTGCGACTGCTCTTTGGTCCCCTTAGGAAGGAAAGGGAAAATAAGGGGCGGGCGGGGGGGGGGGGGGGGGGAGTCAAAAAATAGGGAGTCCATAGGCGACACAAATAGAGATGGACAGCGCCTGGAAAACAGAGCAACAGGACGTATTTTGGCAGGCTTTTGATGTGGTGAAATCACCCTGCAGTGACGCCATGACACAAACCTCATGGCTGCTGACACCGGCAGAGAGAGAGAGGAAACGGGGAAATAAAGCACGCCATAGCAGCGTGCATGAAGTCATCGTCAGTTTTAAAGATATAACTCACAGATGGTCGCATGCCAGCCGGGGCAGGAACACGACAATTGTGTGCAGCTGCTCGCCGTGTGGACAACCGTGTGGTGCGGTCCAAGGGACAACACACAAAAAGATGGAGATGCTAACTTGATTAGCCATGAAGGAATGTGGGAAAGAAGGCCACATGGGTGTTTTGATGGCTGGTTGCTATAGTAACAGGGTTTCCCACACATTCATTTATTTGTGGCGGCCCGCCACGAAAGAATTACGTCCGCCACAAATTTTAAAAAAATAAAAATAAATAAAATAAAAAAACAAAATAAAAACTTTTTTTTTTGTCCTCTCCAGCTTCTCAGGCAAATCATATAGTTGATGTAGATGCCCATATTGGCTGTTCAGATTTACTTTACAAAAGAGAAGTGTAGGATACTTCTCTTGTTGCCTTATTTGTATTTGACGTTAATAAATGTATTTATATTAGAAACACAACATGTGTATATAACAAAGGGTGCAAAGTCTGCAGGCAGTAGGAAACACATGGTTAAGTGTAGGGAGTAAAACTGATGCAGTCTAAAGTTCAAGATTTTTGGAGCTCTTTGTTCAGTGGATCAGATGTTTGATGAAGCTCTGTGTCTATCTACCACCACTACTGTTTTCTGTTTATTTGTTACTGACTGTGGCAGGACACCTCTGCCTCTGTTTCACTTTATGTTGCTGGTAAATAATATGGATGTAGTAGTAGGCTAAAGTTAAATGATTTAGTATGCATTAATTAAAGGGGCAGAGCTTTGAGACATTTTAGCTTTTATATTTTATAAGATACATTTTTTGTAAGAACCACAATTAATAAATATATTTCAGTGAATAACTTATTGTTCAAATCTGTATATAAATATGTACATAAAGTGTTGTAATTATATTGTAAAATGGATGGATGGATGGATGGATGGATGGATGGATGGATGGATGGACGTTTAAAACAAAACTGTTATTATTAATTAGTAAGTATACATTTTTTGGGCTTTTTTAGAGAAAATCAAATCATTGTAGTAAATTATGCAAATTGCTCGATGATGTCATGGTGACCACGCCCATAGCCACACCCATAGCCACGCCCATAGCCACGCCCCCACCGCCACAGGTATCTTGGCAGTTTATGGGGAACACTGGAATACAGTATTTGTCCACCATTTGATCTATTGTTATTGATTTTATTTATAATGTATTGATTTATTACATCACACTAGTGTTGTCCCCATACCAATATTTTGGTACCGGTAGGTGCTGCGGGGGTGAACGTCTGCAGTATTTCCTTCTGTTTAGTCATTTCAAATGTTGTTCCGCCTTGGAGTCTTCCTAACGTTTTTACTCGTGTGGATTCTTCATCCATCACTCCAAGTAACGGTTGTACGTTTTACAATATAACTAAAACAAATTATTCTTACTAAACCGTCTCATGTGTAGGAGTGTTTTCATGCATATTTGTACGTGCTATCGTAAATGTAATGTCGCTAGCGTCGTTAGCATTAGCTTATATGCTAAAACGTTCACGAGTTACTTACAATGGCATTCTTTTTGTACTGTTTCACAAATTACTCAGTAAATGCACCGAAACGTCACTGTGGAGTTATTGAGAAAAGTTGGTTTTGCATAATATTGCAAAACAAAAACGCCAGATAATACGTCTTACCTTATACGCACACCATAATAATACTCGTATTTTGAAGCACATCAAACGGTGCAGCCTACACTTATCTCTTATGTTTGACTGCCATCTACTGGTCACACTTTCCATTACACCATGAACCAAATAAAATTGCTTCGAGGTGGGTAAGGTCAACCAAACGTATTCCTTACATTAGGCGCACTGTGGAGTTTTGAGGGGAAAAAAAGGATCTTAAGTGCACCTTATAGTCCTGAAAATACGGTCATAGATTCAGAAATATCGGTTTGGAAACAAATAAATCAGTAATGTTATCAATAAATCTGCTATGAAATAAAACAATAATAAATTGGCTATTTATAAATAAAAATCAGTCATGAATGAATTAATTAATAGATCAGCCATATTTTTTATGAAAAAAAAAATATATATATACAATACAATTATTCCACATGTAGATGTAACAATGCAATTATTTAATCAACAACTTTTTACTTAAACAAATACATATACATACATATATATATATATATATATATATATATATATATATATATATATATATATATATATATATATATATATATATATATATATATATATATATATATATATATATATATATATATATATATATATATATATATTCCACTTTTTGGCCCAAAGTATGTGAATGAAAAATGGTGCCAAAATTAGGTGAATATATATATATATATATATATATATATATATATATATATATATATATATATATATATATATATATATATATATATATATATATATATATATATATATATTCCGTATTTTTCGGACTATAAGTCACAGTTTTTTTCATAGTTTGGCCGGGGGTGCGACTTATACTCAGGAGCGACTTATGTGTGAAATTATTAACACATTACCGTAAAATATCAAATAATATTATTTAGCTTATTCACGTAAGAGACTAGACGTATAAGATTTCATGGGATTTAGCGATTAGGAGTGACAGATTGTTTGGTAAACGTATAGCATGTTCTATATGTTATAGTTATTTGAATGACTCTTACCATAATATGTTACGTTAACATACCAGGCACGTTCTCAGTTGGTTATTTATGCCTCATATAACGTACACTTATTCAGCCTGTTGTTCACTATTCTTTATTTATTTTGAATTGCCTTTCAAATGTCTATTCTTGGTGTTGGGTTTTATCAAATAAATTTCCCCAAAAATGCGACTTATACTCCAGTGCGACTTATATATGTTTTTTTTCTTTTTTTTTATGCATTTTTGGCAGATGCGACTTATACTCCGGTGCGACTTATAATCCGAAAAATACGGTATATATATATATATATATATATATATATATATATATATATATATATATATATATATATATATATATATATATATATATATATATATATATATATATATATATATATATATATATATATGCCAAAATTAGGTGAATATATATATATATATATATATATATATATATATATATATATATATATATATATATATATGTATATATATATATATATATATATATATATATATGTATATACTCACCTAATTTTGGCACCATTTTTCATTCCCATACTTTGGGCCAAAAAGTGGAAATCCATCCAATAAATCTGGTAGTGCGCAACGGTCGCGTCAGATCTCGAGAATGTTGAAAAGTTCAATTTGAGGAGTTGGAGCGTGTCCACGCCGACCGACTGTAACTCGGATTTGGGAACACTGGCAACATTTGTAATTAAGATGACACACCAGCTTCATATAATTCAATGCAGTGTTGATGGAGGAATGATGGTGGGGGGGGGGGGGGGGGGGGGTAATGTGTGTGTGTGTGTGTGTGTGTGTGTGATTGGCAAGCACATTGAGCCACATGTCATTGGACAAGGAAAGCGTTATTGCACCATGAAGTACACCAGCTGTGCCTCAAGAAGATGATGATTATGATGATGAGGAGGATGATGATGATGATGATGGGCAAATGGAGAATACAATTGGGGAAGATGTATCTGTAATAAGCCATTGCGTGTCCAAAAATCTTCTGGGATTGTTTTTGGTAAATGAGACATTCTTGTGAATATATTTCTTACAACCACAGCCATAAATTACAGAGTATTTGCAAAAATAAAATACTTTTAATGCCACTTTTCCGCTAATGTTGCTGTTAAAATGTTCACGTGTAATGCAGAAAAATGTACAAGAGGGAACTTTGCACAAAATAGGAGTATTGAAAGAACCCAGCGGAACCGTACGCTTGCCACAGTCCACAAAAGGGATAGAAAAGCGACAAACAACCACAAGCCTGGGGACTGAAAGACTGAAACGTTTGTCTCAGCTCCACTCAAAACATTTCTTTCTATTTTTGTTCCCTTGTAAATATCAATACATGTGGCGAATTGGGAGAGCGAAATGGTTCTGGAACACAGGACACACACACACAGACACACATTATTGTATGTGTTACCTTCTTGAGACCTGAGAAAAATGCCTACTTTTTTAGGCCCACCCTTTCTAGATGTATAAAGATTTGTATTTACAACATTAATAATATATACATACTATGCAGATATAAAAAAGCTTGTTGTGAAAAATGAGTTGGAATTTCACAAGAAAAAGGTCAGAGTTTCACAATAAAAACTTAAGAGTTTTGGCAGTATTGTAATAAAAGTCGTATGTCAAAATGTTACAATAAAACTGAACATTTGTGCAATATTATGATAAAAGTTGGAATTTTACTCAATAACAGTCGCAATTTTACAAGAAAAGCTTAAAATGTCGGCAATTGTATGAAAAGGGTCGTAATTTTACTCGACAAAAGTCACAATTTTACAAGAAAACCTTCACATTCTGGCAATGTTATAATAATAATCGGAATTTTACTCAAAAAATGTCACAAAAGTTACAATTGTACAAGAACACTTTAACATTCTGGCAATGTTATAATAATAATCGGAATTTTGCTCGGCAAAATGATGACAAAAGTCATCATTTTACTCAAAAATGTTTCACTATTTTACAAGAACGACAAAAAAGTTGGCAATATTGCGCTAAAAGTCCGAATTTGATACGACAAATGTCACCATTTTGCATTAAAAAGTAATAGTTTTGCATAAAAAAGTTATCATTTAACGAGAAAATATTGCAATATTACAGAAACAGAAAGAATATGAGAGATTGTTCCCAATTTTATAAGAAAAAAGTCGACACATTGTGAGAAAAAGACTGCTTTTAGTTATTTTATTTTATTTTGTAATTGGTTTTTAATCTTCATTATTTACTTCAAGTTATTACAGTATGTCTCTATATACATATTTATTTTAATTAGTTTATTAATTTTGGCCAAAGGGGGCGCATTTCAATTTCTTACACACACTTGTTATTACATATGTTGACCACATGGGGAGCACTTCAAATTTTTTACACACACTTGTTATTTCATATGTTGACCAGAGGGGGAGCACTTTTAAAACCGACACACCGTCAATTTGAAAAATCCCTCCTTTTTGGAATCACCCTAATTTCGATATATTTCACCACCAGGGGTGCAAATGAGACATTCTCTATTAGATGCAACGGGGGATGAATAGGGAAGTCCTTCTTTAGCTGCCGTCTTGTTTTATTATATAGTGCTGCCTTTCCACCTGTCAATGTTTACTTTTGTATGCACATTAAATCAACAAAAAAATCCTGACTTTGGAGCAATGTTCATGGACTCTAGTATTTGGCTCTCTATTAGATGCAATGGTTTTCCGTATTGGGACCATGATTTCGGTCCTAACTTGTTCACCGGTCCTCATATGGAAGGTACTTTTCCTTGTTGATGTCTCAAGAAGGGTAGAAATACAAGAACGCACACACACACACACACCCGTAACACACAAGTCAATGTGGGTGTAAGATCAATAAAAACAAAGCAAAGAGTTTAGAAAAAGTCCAAAAAAAAGTGTACTTTTATAGACACACTTTGGCTTTGAAGATGTGCTGCATAAAATTATGTATTTTTTAAAAACGTGACCCCGAGTTACGTACTAAAATAACTTAATTACCCGCATAATTGAACTGATGAACTATAAATATGTTGACACAAATGCAATTTTATTGTCAGAATGTCATACAGGAGCATATTTTACTTGAATATTCATCATTTATTTGCTCAAAATGTGCAATTTATACATGAATAGTTGATGTTGTTTTGATTCATTAAAATGTTAGCTTTGACAGCCCTAATGTAAAGCCATTTAAACTCCACAGCTGTAGGGGGAGCCCTAGAGCAAAAAAGAAAAAAGACTCTACCATTCAAAAAAACGAAAACGGTGTTATTATTTCACATCTGGTCCGTGTACCTTCCGTTCATTCTATTTCCAATTCTTGAACGCTAATCAAAAAACAAAATTAGCGCAGTTTTTCGATTTTTATTATATATGGCAGATTTTTTTTTTTTAAATAAAAAAATAAAAAAAGGGTTGATTTTCATTAAAATATTGCCAACAAATTTGATTTTGTGCTGTTTTCCTTTTATGGATTTTAGCAGATAAACAACAAAAATCGAACACATGTTCATCCAAAATGCAAAAAATGTGTGATGACAAATTGAACCGGAAGCAGTATTTTAGCTTTTCCTTTGCGTTTAGCATGTTTTTTTAGCGTAACGCTAACACTTTTTTTTCATGTCGTTTTCAAAAAAAGTGTCATTAAATAGCTGTCCAACTTTTGTTTCAGAAATGAAAATAGAAAAAAATGGCCCGAAATTAGTTGTTTTGATTTGCATTTAAGAATTGGAAATAGAATAAATGGACCACATCTAAAATGTAAAAAATCTGTATATATTTTATATATTTATTTATTATTTATATATATATATTATTATTCTATATTATATCTTATTTATTTATTAATTTATATATATTTTAACATGTGAGACAGGCCCCTTCTTTGGCTATTTTTAAGACCCTTCTTAAAACCCATTTTTATTCACTGGCTTTTAACCCAGCATGAGACTTTAAACTGGTTTTAACTTTTTTAACTGCTTTTTATCTAACAAATTGTTCTTAGGGTAATTTGTATTTGCTTTTTCAATGTGTATATTTTTTTTTTTAGTTTGTCCTTTGCCTCTATTTATTTGTGGTGTACAGCCCTTTGTTCTTCAACTGTGGTTGTTTTTAAAGGGCTTTATAAATAAAGTTGGTATGGTATGGTAACAGTTAAGTTTGACTACAATTATTATATTTTCATTGACATATACACATAAACTAAAGTAAACCATTTAAAGATATATTCAGATTCCCTTAATATTCTTTTTTATTTCAACATTTCTTGTATGACTATTAATTTTGCATTATTAAATTGCAATAAATACAAATCTTTCAGAAATAAAAAGTATTATGCAATTAAACTCGTCTATACGTCTTAATAGTAATTTTAATTGATCATAAATACATACACATATTGTTTAAAAATGTACTGATTTGAGTATGTAAAAATCATTATTTTAATAGTATTATTAAGATGGGGAGCGGACACTTTAGATAGGGGCTCTAATATCAAAGTGAGGAAAAAAGGAATGTTGAAAAACAATTTCACGACAGAGCAATTATAATGAAATGTGGAATAAAAAAAATATATACATATTGTTCTCCTACTTTCCCTCCCTTGTGTGTTTCTGTATTAAAAGTGCAATAACCAAGTTGGGAAGGCTAACTTTGCATTTCTTATTTCTTGCTGTTATTATTCAAAAAGTGCCCTTTTCTCATTTCCCTCCATATGAGAGTGACCTCCCAGTGGAGGAACCTTCATGATGAAGTTCACGTTGCACGCACTTTTCAATCACACACACACACACACACAGACGGACGGACAGCATCATTAGGTTGTGATGTACAGTATATCTTCCGG
Source organism: Entelurus aequoreus (assembly GCF_033978785.1). Taxonomy (NCBI): domain Eukaryota; kingdom Metazoa; phylum Chordata; class Actinopteri; order Syngnathiformes; family Syngnathidae; genus Entelurus; species Entelurus aequoreus. The sequence continues at coordinate 48,377,752 of NC_084747.1, read as the reverse complement.
GAGAACTGGGCTGGTTTGGAAATGAAAATAAACGCATTTTTGTGACATGGAGATAGCTTTCTTCATTTATTAGTAATGGTCATAGTTTTACATTTTACGAATTATATTAACCCATAGGAACAAAATTGTTTAGAGGTTCCACTGCATACATAATATTGCATTGTGCAGTCATAGGTAAATGACGCCCCAGTGAGCGTGTGGCCCACTCACTAACTGTACTGACATGGCGCTGATCATTTTTAAACAAATATCTGCACAGAAAGGCAAATGAAACATAGTAATATATTACAAAACCCCAAAACCAGTGGAGCTGGTTGTGTAAATCGTAAATAAAAAAATAATACAATGATTCGCTAATCATTTTCAACCTATATTCAATTGAATAGACTGCAAAGACAAGATGCTTAACGCTCGAACTGGGGAACTTTGTTATTGTTATTGGAAATATGAGCTCATTTAGAATTTGGTCTAAAAAAAGCTGGCACAAGTGGCAAAAAAGACTGAGAAAGTTGAGGAATGCTCATCGAACACTTGTTTTGGAACATGCAGGCTTATTGGGAACAGGTGGGTGCCATGATTGGGTATAAAAAGCAGCTTTCATGAAATGCTCAGTCATTCACAAACAAGGATGGGGCGAGGGTCACCACTTTGTCAACAAATGCGTGAGCAAATTGTTGAACAGTTTAAGAAAAGCCTTTCTCAACCAGCTATTGCAAGGAATTTAGGGATTTCACCATCTACGGTGCGTAATATCATCAAAGGGTTCAGGGAATCCGTAGAAATCACTGCACGTAAGCGATGATATTACGAACATTCAATCCCTCTGGCGGAACTGCCTCAAAAAAGTGACATCAGCGTGTAAAGGATATCACCACATGAGCTCGGGAACACTTCGGAAAACCACTGTCAGTAACTACAGTCGGTCGCGACATCTGTAAGTGCAAGTTGAAACTCTACTATGCCAAAGCCAAAGCCAATTTATCAACAACACCCAGAAACGCCGCCGGCTTCGCTGGGCCCGAGCTCATTTAAGATGGACTGATGCAAAGTGGGAAAAGTGTTCTGTGGTCTGATGAGTCCACATTTCAAACTGTTTTTGGAAACTGTGGACGTTTTCCAAAGAGGAAAAGAACCATCCGGACTGTTATAGGCGCAAAGTGTAAAAAGCCAGCATCTGTGATGGTATGAGGGTGTATTAGTGCCCAAGGCATGGGTAACTTACACATCTGTGAAGGCGCCATTAATGCTGAAAGGTACATACAGGTTTTGGAGCAACATATGTTGCCATCCAAGCAACGTTATCATGGACGCCCCTGCTTATTTCAGCAAGACGATGCCAATAGTAAAAGTACATCTTTCGGACTCCTCCAGCCCTCCTTCTCAGTACCCGACCCGCTATCCCACTTCCTGTCCCGAGTGGCTGCTTCTCCTCCGACTCGCCTCCACTACATGATCGCCTCCCGCCTCCTTTTTGTTGTTGTTGTTTAGTTTTACACTGATGGTCTTCTCCCCTCCCCTGCTCACCTCTCTGCGCTCTCGGTGCTCCTCAAGGGGGAGGAAAGAGGAAGCAGGAGAGAAATGTGTGCATGGATAATTCTGGCAAATAACAATGCCATACACGCACAAAATGTGCCTCCTCAGCAATTCGCTGCCCATATTCATTAGGCACTTTAGAATGCCGCTGAAATGAATCAAAGCAAAGTGCTTACATGTGCTGGTGTCACCCGCTGAGTAAAATACACCACTTTCTTCTAGCGGATGCTTGGAACTAACATTACAAGTCTGCGTTTGGAGCCAATACTGTACAAGTGTGTGTGTGTGTGTGTGTGTGTGTGTGTGTGTGTGTGTGTGTGTGTGTGTGTGTGTGTGTGTGTGTGTGTGTGTGTGTGTGTGTGTGTGTGTGTGTGTGTGTGTGTGTGTGTGTGTGTGTGTGTGTGTGTTTGGAGCTAATATTGTACAGCAGGGGTCCCCCAACCTTTTTTTTGCACAAGGGACCGGTTTAATTTAGGCATTATTTGTCAAGTGTGGCAGATAAATATAGCAAATAAGCGCATGAAAAATGAATACATGAAAAAAAAAGTCATCATAACCTTGAATTTGTAAGATCTCCTGGTCTTTTCCCTTTGCAAAAAAGCTCTCTATAGACTTTGGCTTTATTAATTGATGGGTTATAGATGATATACAGTGTATATATATATATATATATATATATATTAGGGCTGCAACAACTAATCGATTAAATCGATTAAAATCGATTATGAAAATAGTTGTCGATTAATTTAGTCATCGATTCGTTGGATCTATGCTATGCGCATGCGCAGAGGCAATTTTATTTATTTATTTATTTATTTTTTAAATGTTTTATTTTTTATAAACCTTTATTTATAAACTGCAACATGTACAAACAGCTGAGAAACAATAATCAAAATAAGTATGGTGCCAGTATGCTGTTTTTTTTCCAATAAAATACTGGAAAGGATAGAAATGTAGTGTGTCTCTTTTATCCGATTATTAATCGATTAATCGAAGTAATAATCAACAGATTAATCGATTATCAAATTAATCGTTAGTTGCAGCCCTAATACATATATATATATATATATATATATATATATATATATATATATATATATATATATATATATATATATATATATATATATATATATATATATATATACATATATATATATATATATATATATATATATATATATATATATACCCTGCAAAAACTGAAATCTAAGTAAGATTAAATATCTCAAATAAGGGTGATATTTGCTTATTTTCTGTCTGATTAGATAATTCTTCTCACTAAGCAGATTTTATGTTAGAGTGTTTTACTTGTTTTAAGGGTTTTGGTCCTAAATGATCTCAGTAAGATATTACAGCTTGTTGCTGAGATTTGATGACCTATATTGAGTAAAACATGCTTGAAACTAGAATATCCACTGATGCAAAGCTGTGTCATCAACACTCACAAGTATAAAACTACTTTTTTAAAGTAATAATTTCTTACTTCAAGCATGAAAAAAAAAAATCATGATGCCGAGCGCATATCATTATGTCAAGATAATGGCACTAGCATTTACTTAATTTAAGAATATTTTTCCACATATTGATCAAAAAGGTATCTTCTTTTTTTTCTATCAAGAAAAGTGCACTTGTTATTAGTGAGAATATACTTATTTTAAGGTATTTTTGGGTTCATTGAGGTTAGCTAATTTTACTTGTTTTGGAAAGTCTTGACAAGCCGAATTTTCTTGTTCTATTGGCAGATAATTTTGCTTAGTTCAAATAAAATACACCTTATTTTTGTATTTTTTTTCTTGTTTTTGAACACTGACTTTTTGCAGTATATATATATATATATATATATATATATATATATATATATATATATATATATATATATATATATATATATATATATATATATATATGTATATACGCATATATATATATATATATATATATATATATATATATATATATATATATATATATATATATATATATATATATATATATATATATATATATATATATATATATATATATGTGTGTATATATATGTATATATATACACTACTGTTCAAAAGTTTGGGGTCACCCAAACAATTTTGTGGAATAGCCTTCATTTCTAAGAACAAGAATAGACTGTCGAGTTTCAGATGAAAGTTATCTTTTTCTGGCCATTTTGAGCGTTTAATTGACCCCACAAATGTGATGCTCCAGAAACTCAATCTGCTCAAAGGAAGGTCAGATTTGTAGCTTCTGTAACGAGCTAAACTGTTTTCAGATGTGTGAACATGATTGCACAAGGGTTTTCTAATCATCAATTAGCCTTCTGAGCCAATGAGCAAACACATTGTACCATTAGAACACTGGAGTGATAGTGGCTGGAAATGGGCCTCTATACACCTAATAAGGACATTTCAATACAAACTTTTGAACGGTAGTATATATATATATATATATATATATATATATATATATATATATATATATTCGACATCCACATCACATCCAAGGACAAGAGCAGGTTCTTAAAAAGCATCTTTGGCTCAATAGATCCTTAAAAAGAGCAAAGTGGTCCTTAAAAGGAGATGACATCATATCTGCAGACCTTAAGAACTGGTCATCTCCAACATTTAATTTTTTTTTTTAGAGCGAACAAAGTCGTTTTTTTACTCAAGACAGACACACACTTCTCTTTGTTGGTGCAAAGTGCAGACGTAAGCGCCTCCGAGGTACATCGTTACAGTGGTGATTATAGCAATTATGGTTTCAGGTTGGCTTTTTTCGCAGAACTCACAGGATTACCGGTTGAGGGGATGGCTGGTATGTGAAGACTCCGACTTCCTCTCCAGTCAGGACCAGGACTTACTGACATAAATCCTGGTTCGGTTTTTGCACATCCCGTCTTGCTTAAAAAACGACCAAACATTGGGCGGAATTAGGGATTGTCCCGACACCGATATTTTGGTACCGGTACCGAAATGTATTTGGATACTTTTGCATACTTTTCTAAATAAAGGGTACCACAAAAATGGCACTATAGGCTTAATTTTAACAACAAAAAAACAAAGGACAATGTTGGCATTCAGTAAGATGGTGAACATACTCGACAACTTATATTTTAGTAGTAAGTAAACAAACGGATTATCTACTGACGTATGCAGTAACTATGCACGCCCTTTTCCAACGCAGGAACTTTCCGTAAATAAAGTTCAACCTGTGTTTCCACCAAAAACTACCCGTCTACATTTAGTTCTTTCTTCTTTTTTTTTTTGGTAACACATATGGGGAACATATGAACCATTAATTAGTTGCTTATTAACATGCAAATAAGTAACATATTGGCTCTTAATTAGACATTATTAAGTACTTATTAAGTACTTATTCATGCCTTATTCTGCATGGCCTTATTATACAACCAGTAAGCCATTAAATAAGAGTCTTCCCTAACCCCAAAACCAACCCTAACCCTAACCCCAACCCTAAACCTAACCCTTATCCTAACCCCAACCCCAACCCCAACCCTAACCCTAACCCTAACCCTATGTTAATAACCAACTAATTAATGGTTCATATGTTCCCCATACTAAAGTGTTACCAATTTTTTTGTTATTAATCAATCCAACAAAATAATACACAATAATACCATAATAATACAATTCCAATTCCAAAACCAGTAAGCCCTTAACTAAGAGTCTTCCCTAACCCTAAACCTAACCCCAACTCCAACCCCAATCCTAACATTACCCCTAACCCTAACCCTGATGTAACAGTTGGTTGGGGGGCGCATAATAAATGACATAACATGACATAACCCTAACCCCAACTCTAACCCCAACCATAACCCTAACCCTATGTTAGTAACCAACTAAATAATGGTTCATATGTTCCCCATACTAAAGTGTTACCAATGTTTTTTTAATAAGTCAATCCAACAAAATAATACACAATAATACCATAATAATACAATTCCAATTCCAAAACCAGTAAGCCATTAACTAATAGTCTTCCCTAACCCTAACCCCAACCCTAACATTACCCCTAACCCTAATCATATCCCTAACCCCTAACCCAAAATAATACACAATAATACCATAATAATACAATTCCAATTCTAAAACCAGTAAGCCATTAACTAAGAGACTTCCATAACCCTAACCCCAACCCTAACCCCAACCCCAACCCCAACCCCAACCCTAACCCTAACCCCAACCCTAACCCTAACCCCTAACCCAAAATAATACACAATAATAATACCATAGTAATACAATTCCAGTTCCAAAACCAGTAAGCCATTAACTAAGAGACTTCCCTAACCCTAACCCCAACCCCAACCCCAACCCTAACCCTATGTTAATAACCAACTAATTAATGGTTCCTATGTTCCCCATACTAAAGTGTTACCATTTTTTTTAAATTAATCAATCCAACAAAATAATACACAATAATACCATAATAATACAATTCCAATTCCAAACCCAGTAAGCCATTAACAAAGTCTTCCCTAACCCTAACCCTAACCCCAACCCCAACCCTAACATTGCCCCTAACCCTAGTCCTATCCCTAACCCCTAACCCAAAATAATAGACAATAATACCATAATAATACAATTTCAATTCTAAAACCAGTAAGCCATTAACTAAGAGACTTCCATAACCCTAACCCTAACCCCAACCCTAACATTACCCCTAACCCTAACCCCAACCCAAACCCTAACCCTAACCAAAAATAATACACAATAATACCATAGTAATACAATTCCAATTCCAAAACCAGTAAGCCATTAACCAAGAGACTTCCCTAACCCTAATCCTAACCCTAACCCCAACCCCAACCCCAACCCTAACCCTAACCCTATGTTAATAACCAACTAATTAATTGTTCATATGTTCCCCATACTAAAGTGTTACCATTTTTTTTTAATTAATCAATCCAACAAAATAATACACAATAATACCATAATACGACAAATCCAATTCCAAAACCAAACCCGTCCCAGGAACATTCAGAATAGCAATCAACAGAGCAATTGAGAGGACACACAAACATGACACAAAACAATCCAAAAGTAGTCAACCAAAGATGAATACTATCAATAACAGTATCAATATTAATAACAATTCCAACATAGCAGTGATTAGAAATCCCTCATTGACATCATCATTACAGCCATTTATTAAAAAAATAAAAACATCTAAAAATGAACAATTGTTCATTTAGTTCTTCCGAAAACTTTCGGAGTTCCTCCTAGCTAGTTCGGACTTTTCCAAGGAACCTGTTCGAGGGTGGGCTGCACTGTCGAATGCTGATTGGTTAAACACCGTTGGGGGCGTTCCTAAAACTTATTTTTGATACGTGGCCACTTGTTTGTTCCTTATTTCTTGTGTATTTCTATTGCAACAAACTTGACAACAAAGAGAAAGAAGAACGTAAGGATCTTTAGAAATGTTTGTGGGGCATCTGTGCGCTGAAGAACGCTGATAAGTGGAACTATTTTGGAGTGTTTCTACTCAGCCGTAGTCTTTAAACTACATGCAGTTTAACGTTAGTTCATTATTTTACAAACTCCATTTTTTTACGCAAGTTTTGGGCTTGCTTGCTCACGGGTACTTGCTAGCGCTATTTATTGAACCGGCGTCAATTTGCAGTCCACACGTATCTCTTATGTGTGACTGCCATCTACTGGTCACACTTATCATTACATCTTGCACAAAACAAAATTGCTTCGAGGTTGGTAAGCACAACCAGAAGTAATGTGTACATTAGGCGCACCGGGTTGTATCGATAATTATTGATATTTTTTATGACTAAAATACATTAAAGGTATTTAAAATTTAACCTTCCTCTGATTATAATCCTCTAAGCTATCAAGACAGAGAGGAAGGGGAAAAAAGTCAAACAACCATGGAAAAACATTGTAAAACAAAATAACCAAATGCCAATAAACTCTGAACATTACGGTGCAAAAATAAGGTTTGTGTAAGAAATGCTTAATAAGGTGTAACAAAAATAATGCAAAGTGTGAAAACGTAAATGCGAGGTTACAATATTTTCTTGTAAAATGTCGGCACACTTCGGAGCGCTTCTTCTGACGTCACTACACCGCGTCGCGTGATGACGTCCTCCTCACCCGGAAAGAACCGTTCACGGAATCGGTTTAAAAAAATGCCAAGCGATTCCAAGGAATTTATACACTGGGAACCGGTTCTGTACAAGAACCAGTTTTCGATTCCCATACCCACCTGAGAAGAACTATTTTTTGCAGGTTTGGAGCCAGGAAGTTATGGCTGTGCTCTAAAGGGTGAGCCTGGCTAAGGTGGTGTGGTAGTATCGATCTTAGTGTGAACGGATGCCGTGCATGATTTAAAAGACCGACTACGGTCCGTTTTAAAAAATCCCCAAAAAAGTGGGGATTTTTTTCCTGTTTTAGCGAAAATTTCTTCATGCAAAGAATCAACCTCGGGACAAGAAGATTGCGCGACTAAACTTGATACTGTTACACGACTGACTGTGATCCCTTTGGTTACCAGAAAGCGAGTGCCTTTGTTCATGCAACCAACCTTGCTTTGCAACTTCCGGTTTCTTCCGGAAAAGAAGACAAAAAATATCTACCATTTTATCGGAAACACTGTTTAAAATGTATATCGATTACGTGTCTATATATATATATATATATATATATATATATATATATATATATATATATATATATATATATATATATATATATATATATATATATATATATTAGGGATGTCCGATAATGGCTTTTTGCCGATATCCGATATTGTCCAACTCTTTAATTACCGATACTGATATCAACCGATACCGATATCAACCGATATATGCAGTCGTGGAATTAACACATTATTATGCCTAATTTGGACAACCAGGTATGGTGAATATAAGGTACTTTTTAAAAAAAATTGTAAAATAAGATAAATAAATTAAAAACATTTTCTTGAATAAAAAAGAAAGTACAACAATATAAGAACAGTTACATAGAAACTAGTAATGAATGAAAATTAGTAAAATTAACTGTTAAAGGTTAGTATTATTAGTGGACCAGCAGCACGCACAATCATGTGTGCTTACGGACTGTATCCCTTGCAGACTGTATTGATATATATTGATATATAATGTAGGAAGCAGAATATTAATAACAGAAAGAAACAACCCTTTTGTGTGAATGAGTGTAAATGGGGGAGGGAGGTTTTTTGGGTTGGTGCACTAATTGTAAGTGTATCTTGTGTTTTTTATGTTGATTTAATAAAAACAAAACAAAAAAAACAAAAAACGATACCGATAATAAAAAAACCGATACAGATAATTTCCGATATTACATTTTAACGCATATATCGGCCGATATTATCGGACATCTCTAATAAAAAAAAATATATATATATATATATATATATGTATTCATACATATATATATATATATATAGATAGGTTTATCGCTCAGCTCTAATTCCGTTTGGTAAAAAAAGGCTCCTGTTTTTGTTAAATTCGGTCTTCCTCCGACCTTTTAGATTGGAGTACTACCAAGAACCGGGGTACCACTGTACATGTACATTAATATACAAGGACAGTTTAAGGCAAAATCCCAACTTTGACCATCCTTCTGTAAGGACAATACACCTCACGGGAAAAGGGTTTTGGGTTCCCAGCCGCTACGGACCCCCCGTCGTCATGGCGCGTCTTCATTTGTAACTCGGGGAGGGTGATTACATATTCATGATGAGACAAATAAAGACCCTCTTGCTGCGACACACAAGCAGCAGCCAGCAGCCATCTGCCATGGAGGAAGCGCTGGCTTCCAAAGAACACATCAAGATCATCCATTTGTGTGGCCCTAATGTGCGTCAATAAAGCAGTTTATCTTTCTTTCTAAATGTTTTTTTTCTTACATTTTTCTTCCTTAAAAAAATTAATGATTTCAAAGCAAGTTATCCATAATTGAATGTGTATGCATTTGTGTAATAATATGAGGCAATAATCATCATTAAGCACTCTTAACACTGAAATCCAACTTTCTATGGTCATTGAATTGCTGGTCTGTCATTAGTCATTTGGTTTATTGTTTCATTATTATTTTTTAGACCTACTGTACTTTCTATTATTCTTGTTTTATTGTTGTATATGGCCTTGTTGTCCAGGTTCTTCTGTGTTTGGCATTAATTGCCACAGTGAAGAAATATGAAAATTAGCCCCAGGCTACAATCTTGCTTGTTTGCATGTGTGTGTTCATCAATATGTACTTTTTCATGTTTTTAAAAGTAAAATCAAAGGCACATTCTAACAAAACAAAAAAAACAAAAAATGGGATAAAAGAGCGTAAAGGTGAAATTTAACAAGAAAAAGTTGCAATGTTTACTTTAATAACACAAAGCTGACATGCAGTCTATTTTTTTCTTCAAAGCTGTCATTGTTAAAAAAAATATATATATATATATATATATATATATATATATATATATATATATATATATATATATATATATATATATATATATATATATATATATATATAAAAACTTGTATTGTCTATTGATATAAAATTATTTAAAAAAAAAAAATAAATAAAATAAAATATATATATATATATATATATATATATATATATATATATATATATATATATATATATATATATATATATATATATATGTTTTTTTTCCCTATTGTCTATTGATATAAAGTTATAAAAAAATATATATTCATATCAACTTCTATTGTGTATAGATATATATATATGTATATGTATATATTTGACTTTATATCAATAGACAATAGAAGTTGATGCGGAGGTTTAAGCGATTAAAAATATTTTAAATAATATTTTACCTATTTTTTACATTTTTATTATCCTTCCAGGTCCCCGGAACCAAACTTGAGGAGAGTCCCAAAGGTAAAAAAATAAATAAAAAATGTTATGTATTGGTTTTGAAAATAAAAAGTATCATGCTTGAAGTTTTGCGTGACTTTCCGTGACCCTAAATGCTCCAATTAATGTTACAATTAATTACATACAGTCACAAAAGCTGCAAAATAAAAACATCCCCCGGGTCATGAAAATTTCCAGCCGTGGCTGTAGGTAACCTCCTGGTGTCATTTTCCTTTCTTTAAGCCGCCAGCAGCTACATTTTGACTTCAAAACCAGCATCTTTATGTAAATATGAGCGGGAGCAGATTGGTACTTTGGCATCATTCCAGACCTGGTCTCGGAGGACGACATGGACCAGAAGAAGGGATTAAAGTTAAGGAGGTTGTTTTTGTTTTTCTTCTGGGAGCCTACAGCCGGCAGGAAGACACCGCTCATTTTTTAGGCAAATAAAAAAAACCGCCCTGTCTATTTATTAGTGGTTTTACGATATCAAGTAAATAAGCATCCTGAGAAGCAGTGTTCACTGCAGTGGGCAGCATTTGTTTGTGCTTTGTTTTCTTTTTTACACATTTGGGTGCACATGTGATGCATGTCCACAGATGTCCACTGCAGAGGTTGCTGGTTCTCAGGAGGATATCCACAACAAACAAATAGATTACCAAGGGGTGAGGCGTCAATGGACAGCAGCTGGCACTCTACCTGTCTATTTGGACTCATCACTGTGTGTGTTTGCATGGGTGCATATATGAGTAACACACACAGCCCCTCTCTGCAACATTGACTGATGAGTTTACACACACACACACGCACACACACTCACACAAACACAAAAACACACATTCTTGTATTTCTTACCTTCTTGTGACCTCAGAAAAAAAGGCCTACCTCTTTAGGACCACCCTTACTAGATATATAAAGATTTGTGTCTACAACATTAATAATTTATACATATTATGCAAATATAAAAAATGAGTTGGACTTTCACAAGAAAAATGTAGAATTTCGGCAGTATTATAATAAAAGTCGTAATTTTACTCGACGGACGTCAACATTTTACAATAAAACGGAACATTTCCGCAATATTATGAAAAAAGTTGGAATTTCACACAATAACAGTCGCAATTTTACAAGAAAAGCTTAAAATGTCGGCAATTACATGAAAAGGGTTGTAATTTTACTCGACAAAAGTCACAATTGTATAAGAAAACTTAAACATTTTGGCAATATAATAATAATAATTGGAATTTTACTTGGCATTTTACTCAAAAAAATGTCACTGTTTTACAAGAACAACAAAAAAATTGGCAATACTGTGATAAAAGTCGGAATTTTATATGCCAAATGTCACCGTTTTGCATGAAAAAGTAATAATTTAACATGAAAAAGTAATAATTTTACGAGAAAATATTGCAATATTACAGAATCAGAAAGAATATGAAAAAATTGTTCCCAATTTTATAAAAAAAAAATCGACACATTGTGAGAAAAAGACTGCTTTTAGTTAATTTATGTATTTATTTTTATGTTTTGTTTGTAATGTTTTTTTAATCTTCATTATTTACTTCAAGTTGTTACAGTTTGTCTCTACATACATATTTTTTAATGTTTTTATTAAATTTGGCCATGTGTCGGGCAGCAGCTATCGATTATTGTAGTAATCGAATAATCTATCCATTATTTTGTTGGAGTAATCGGACAAAATACACTTTAGAGCAGGGGTCTCAAACTCATTTTTTGTAATAACACATACATACAATGCAAATATAAAAAAGCTTGTTGTGAAAAATGAGTTGGAATTTCACAAGAAAATCTTTGAATTTTGGCAGTATTATAATAAAAGTCCTCATTTTACTCGACGCAAGTCAAAATTTTACAAGAAAAACTGAACATTTGTGCAATATTATGACAAAAGTTGGAATTTTACTCAATAACGGTCACAGTTTTACGAGAAAAGCTTACAATTTTGGCAATTTTATGAAAAGAGTCGTAATTTTACTCGACAAAAGTCACAATTTTATAAGAAAACTTAAACATTTTGGCAATATGATAATAATAATTGGAATTTTACTTAGCAAAATTATGACAAGAGTCATCATTAAACTCAAAAAATGTAATTGTTTTACAAGAACAACAAAAAAATTGGCAATACTGTGATAAAAGTCGGAGTTTTATATGACAAATGTCACCATTTTGCATTAAAAAGTCAGAATTTTACATACAACCGTCTTCATTTTACGAGAAATGTTGCAATATTACGGAAGCAGAAAGAATATGAGAAATTGTTCCCAATTTTATAAGAAAAAAGTCGACAAATTGTGACAAAAAGACTGCTTTTAGTTAACATTTTTGTTGTTGTTGAATTTTTTCTCTGTAATTGGTTTTTAATCTTCATTATTTACTTCAGTTTATTACAGTATGTCTCTATATACATATTTATTTTAATTAGTTTATTAATTTTGGTCAAAGGGGGCGCATTTCAATTTCTTACACACACTTGTCATAACATATGTTGACCACATGGGGAGCACTTCAAATTTTTACACACACTTGTTATTTCATATGTTGACCAGAGGGGGAGCACTTTTAAAACCGACACACAGTCAATTTGAAAAATCCCTCCTTTTTGGGACCAACCCTAATTTCGATATATTTCACCACCAGGGGTGCAAATGAGACATTCTCTATCAGATGCAAAAGTCATCATTTTACTCAAAAAATTTCACTGTTTTACAAGAACAACAAAAAAATTGGCAATACTGTGATAAAAGTCCGAATTTTATATGACAAATGTCACTATTTTGCATTAAAAACTCAGAATTTTACATACAACCGTTTTCATTTTACGAGAAATGTTGCAATATTACAGAAGCAGAAAGAATAAGAGAAATTGTTCCCAATTTTATAAGAAAAAAGTCGACAAATTGTGAGAAAAAGACTGCTTTTAGATAACTTTTTTGTTGTTGTTGAATTTTTTGTTTGTAATTGGTTTTTAATCTTCATTATTTACTTCAAGTTATTACAGTATGTCTCTATATACATATTTATTTTAAGTAGTTTATTAATTTTGGTCAAAGGGGCGCATTTCAATTTCTGACACACACTTGTCATTACATATGTTGACCACATGGGGAGCACTTCAAATTTTTACACACACTTGTTATTTCATATGTTGACCAGAGGGGGAGCACTTTTAAAACCGACACACAGTCGATTTGAAAAATCCCTCCTTTTTGGGACCAACCCTAATTTCGATATATTTCACCACCAGGGGTGCAAATGAGACATTCTCTATCAGATGCAAAAGTCATCATTTTACTCAAAAAATGTCACTATTTTACAAGAACAACAAAAAAATTGGCAATACTGTGATAAAAGTCGGAATTTTATATGACAAATGTCACCGTTGTGCATGAAAAAGTAATAATTTAACATGAAAAAGTAATCATTTTATGAGAAAATATTGCAATATTACAGAATCAGAAAGAATAGGAAACAATTGTTCCCAATTTTATAAGAAAAAAGTCGACAAATTGTGAGAAAAAGACTGCTTTTAATTAATTTTTGTATTTTTAAATTTTTTTTGTTTGTAATTGTTTTTTAATCTTCATTATTTACTTCAAGTTATTACAGTTTGTCTCTATATACATAGGTTTTAATGTTTTTATTAATTTTGGCCAAAGGGGCCGCATTTCAAATTCTTACACACACTTGTTATTTCATATGTTGACCAGAGGGGGAGCACTTTTAAAACCGACACACAGTCAATTTGAAAAATCCCTCCTTTTTGGGACCACCCTAATTTTGACTGATTTCACCACCAGGGGTGCAAATGAGATCTCTATTTTTAAGGTCGATAATAAACGAGTCACGGACCACAGATGGCCCCTGTGCCACACTTTGGGCAACCCAGCTGTAGAAGCTAGCTCTTAATGGCCACTATAGTCTTAGTACCGTAGTGTATTTGTTCATCCTATAGTCACATACGGGACGCGGGTTGTCTTACGTCAGCACCGGAAGTCGTAAAATCAGCTGTTCACCTGGCGGGTTTTTTTCCGGGGATGAATAGGGAAGTCCTTCTTTAGCTGCCGTCTTGTTTTATCATATATTGCTGCCTTTGCAATGTTTACTTTTGTATGCAGATTAAATCAACAAAAAAATCCTGACTTTGGAGCAATGTTCACGGACTCTAGTACGTGGCTCTCTATTAGATGCAATGGTTTTCCGTATTGGGACCAGGATTTTGGTCCTAACTTGTTCAACTTTCCTTGTTGATGTCTCAAGAAGGGTAGAAATACAAGAACACACACACACACACACACACACACACACACACACACACACACACACACTACAAGGTCCTTCTGCTCGTGGGGCTCCCGTCAGTGGCACAATATGTCCACTGTTTAGGCTCCACGCTAATTAAAGAGAGAAAATCCATGGAGAAAAAGACACAGAGTGGGAGGAGGAAACAGTTGCAAGGGGACAGCGGGCAGGAAAAAAAAGAATAGAAGGAAAGTCCAAGAGCAAAGACGAGGAGGACAAAAACTAGCAATGAGTTACAGGGCAATCGTCACCGTCACACTTCACTCATTATATACGCTTGTAACACTTCTCACCTCCACTTTATCACACCATTTAAGGTCCGCAGGCATTTAACAGGACAGGGAAACAGGAGTTTAGAACATTCTACAACAGGATATATCAATAATTATTTTGTTATTTAAGTTTCACACATGTACAACAAATGTTTGACCTGCACAAACGCTGTCATGCCAATTCCATACCAGTAGATGGCGATGTCACTTGGTAAAGACAGACTATTAATGGAAATAACGGCCAATACTTTTGGTTTTGAAAACACTTTTGTCATGTTTCGGGCAGCAACTATCGATTATTATAGTAATCGAGTAATCTGTCGATTATTTTGTTCGAGTAATCGGACAAAATATACTTTAGAGCAGGGGTGTCAAACTCATTTTTTATAATAATATATACATACTATGCAAATATAAAAAAGCTTGTTGTGAAAAATGAGTTGGAATTTCACAAGAAAAACTTTGAATTTTGGCAGTATTATAATAAAAGTCCTCATTTTACTCAACGCAAGTCAAAATTTTACAAGAAAAACTGAACATGTGTGCGATATAATGACAAAAGTTGGAATTTTACTCAATAACAGTCGCAGTTTTACAAGAAAAGCTTACAATTTTGGCAATTTTATGAAAGGAGTCGTACTTTCACTCCACAAAAGTCACAATTTTATAAAAAAAACTTTAACATTTTGGCAATATTGTAATAATAATTGGAATTTTACTTGGCAAAAAAATGACAAAAGTCATAATTTTACTCCAAAAATGTCACTGATTTACAAGAACAACAAAAAAATTGGCAATACAGTGATAAAAGTCTGCATTTTATATGACAAATGTCACCATTTTGCATGGAAAAAGTAATAATTTAACATGAAAAAGAAATAATTATACGAGAAAATATTGCAATATTACAAAAACAGAAAGACTATGAGAGCTTGTTTCCAATTTTATAAGAAAAAAGTCGAAACATTGTGAGAAAAAGACTGCTTTTAGTTAATTTATGTATTTATACATTTTTTTTGTTTTTAATTATTTTTTAATCTTCATTATTTACTTCAAGTTATTACAGTTTGTCTCTATATACATATTTTTTTATGTTTGTATTAATTTTGGCCATGTGTCGGGCAGCAGCTATCGATTATTATAGTAATCGAGTAATCTGTCGATTATTTTGTTCGAGTAATCGGACAAAATACACTTTAGAGCAGGGGTGTCAAACTCATTTTTTATAATAATATATACATACTATGCAAATATAAAAAAGCTTGTTGTGAAAAATGAGTTGGAATTTCACAAGAAAAACTTTTAATTTTGGCAGTGTTATAATAAAAGTTGTCATTTTACTCAACGCAAGTCAAGATTTTACAAGAAAAACTGAACATGTGTGCAATATTATGACAAAAGTTGGAATTTTACTCGATAACAGTCGCAGTTTTACAAGAAAACTTACAATTTTGGCAATTTTATGAAAGGAGTCGTAATTTCACTCCACAAAAGTCACAATTTTATAAAAAAAACTTTAACATTTTGGCAATATTGTAATAATAATTGGAATTTTACTTGGCAAAAAAATGACAAAAGTCATAATTTTACTCCAAAAATGTCACTGATTTACAAGAACAACAAAAAAATTGGCAATACTGTGATAAAAGTCTGAATTTCATATGACAAATGTCACCGTTTTGCATGAAAAAGTAATAATTTTTACATGAATAAGGAATAATTACACGAGAAAATATTGCAATATTACAGAAACAGAAAGAATATGAGAAATTGTTCCCAATTTTATAAGAAAAAGTCAAAACATTGTGAGGAAAAGACTGCTTTTAGTTAATTTATGTATTTATAAAAAAAATTTGTTTGTAATTGTTTTTTAATCTTCATTATTTACTTCAAGTTGTTACAGTTTGTCTCTATATACATATTTTTTTATGTTTTTATTAATTTTGGCCATGTGTCGGGCAGCAGCTATCGATTATTATAGTAATCGAGTAATCGATCGATTATTTTGTTCGAGTAATTGGACAAAACAATTTAAAGCAGGGGTGTCAAACTCATTTTTTATAATAATACATACATACTATGCAAATATAAAAAAGCTTGTTGTGAAAAATGAGTTGGAATTTCACAAGAAAACTTTGAATTTTGGCAGTATTATAATAAAAGTTGTCATTTTACTCAATGCAAGTCAAAATTTTACAAGAAAAACTGAACATGTGTGCAATATTATGACAAAAGTTGGAATTTTACTCGACAACAGTCACAGTTTTACAAGAAAACTTACAATTTTGGCAATTTTATGAAAGGAGTCGTAATTTCACTCCACAAAAGTCACAATTTTATAAAAAAAACTTTAACATTTTGGCAATATTGTAATAATAATTGGAATTTTACTTGGCAAAAAAATGACAAAAGTCATCATTTTACTCCAAAAATGTCACTGATTTACAAGAACACCAAAAAAATTGGCAATACTGTGATAAAAGTCAGAATTTTTTATCACAAATGTCACTGTTTTGCATGAAAAAGTAATAATTTCACATGAAAAAGAAATAATTATACGAGAAAATATTGCAATATTACAGAAACAGAAAGAATATGAGAAATTGTTCCCAATTTTATAAGAAAAAAGTCGACATATTGTGAGAGAAAAAGACTGCTTTTAGTTAATTTATGTATTTATAATTTTTTTTTGTTTGTAATTGTTTTTTAATCTTCATTATTTACTTCAAGTTATTACAGTTTGTCTCTATATACATATTTTTTTATGTTTTTATTAATTTTGGCCATGTGTCGGGCAGCAGCTATCGATTATTATAGTAATCGAGTAATCTATCGATTATTTTTGTTCGAGTAATCAGACAAAATACACTTTAGAGCAGGGGTGTCAAACTCATTTTTTATAATAATACATACATACTATGCAAATATAAAAAAGCTTGTTGTGAAAAATGAGTTGGAATTTCACAAGAAAAACTTTGAATTTTGGCAGTATTATAATAAAAGTCCTCATTTTACTCAACGCAAGTCAAAATTTTACAAGAAAAACTGAACATGTGTGCGATATTATGACAAAAGTTGGAATTTTACTCAATAGCAGTTGCAGTTTTACAAGAAAAGCTTACAATTTTGGCAATTTTATGAAAAGAGTCGTAATTTTACTCGACAAAAGTCACAATTTTGTAAGAAAACTTTAACATTTTGGCAATATGATAATAATAATTGGAATTTTACTTCGCAAAATTATGACTTTTGTCATAATTTTACTCAAAAAATGTCACTGCTTTACAAGAACAAAAAAAAAATTGGCAATACTGTGATAAAAGTCTGAATTTCATATGACAAATGTCACCATTTTGCATGAAAAAGTAATAATTTAACATGAAAAAGAAATAATTATACGAAGAAATATTGCAATATTACAGAAACAGAAATAATATGAGAAATTGTTCCCAATTTTATAAGAAAAAAGTCGACACATTGTGAGAGAAAAAGACTGCTTTTAGTTAATTTATGTATTTATAAATGTTTTTTGTTTGTAATTGTTTTTTAATCTTCATTATTTACTTCAAGTTATTACAGTCTGTCTCTACATACATATTTTTTAATGTTTTTATTAATTTTGGCCATGTGTCGGGCAGCAGCTATCGATTATTATAGTAATCGAGTAATCTATCCATTATTTTGTTCGAGTAATCGGACAAAATACACTTTAGAGCAGGGATGTCAAACTCATTTTTTATAATAATACATACATACTATGCAAATATAAAAAAGCTTGTTGTGAAAAATGAGTTGGAATTTCACAAGAAAAACTTTGAATTTTGGCAGTATTATAATAAAAGTCGTCATTTTACTCAACGCAAGTCAAAATTTTACAAGAAAAACTGAACATGTGTGCGATATTATGACAAAAGTTGGAATTTTACTCAGTAGCAGTCGCAGTTTTACAAGAAAAGCTTACAATTTTGGCAATTTTATGAAAAGTATCGTAATTTTACCCGACAAAAGTCACAATTTTATAAGAAAACTTTAACATTTTGGCAATATAATAATAATAGTTGGAATTTTACTTCGCAAAATTATGACTTTTGTCATAATTTTACTCAAAAAATGTCACTGCTTTACAAGAACAACAAAAAAATTGGCAATACTGTGATAAAAGTCTGCATTTCATATGACAAATGTCACCATTTTGCATGGAAAAAGTAATAATTTAACATGAAAAAGAAATAATTATACGAGGAAATATTGCAATATTACAGAAACAGAAATAATATGAGAAATTGTTCCCAATTATATAAGAAAAAAGTCGGCACATTGTGAGAAAAAGACTGCTTTTAGTTAATTTATGTATTTTTTTTGTTTTTTTTGTTTGCAATTGGTTTTTAATCTTCATTATTTACTTCAAGTTATTACAGTTTGTCTCTATATATGTTTTTATCAAATTTGGCCAAAGGGGCCGCATTTGAAATTCTTACACACACTTGTTATTTCATATGTTGACCAGAGGGGGAGCACTTTTAAATTTGAAAAATCCCTCCTTTTTGGGACCACCCTAATTTTGATAGATTTCACCACCAGGGGTGCGAATGAGATCTCTATTTTTTGTTTTTTTGTAATGTGCTTAAGGCCGACGACAAAGGGGTCACGGACCACAGATGGCCCCTGTGCCGCACTTTGGGCAACCCTGCTGTAGAAGCTAACTGTTAATGGCCACCATAGTCTTAGTACCGTGGTGCATTTGTTCATCCTATGGTCACATATGGGACGCGGGTTGTCTTACGTCAGCACCGGAAGCCGTAAAATCAGCTGTTCACCTGGCGGGTTTTTTGGGGGATGAATAGGGAAGTCCTTCTTTAGCTGCCGTCTTGTTTTATCATTAATTGCTGCCTTTGCACCTGTCAATGTTTACTTTTGTATGCACATTAAATCAACAACAAAAATCCTGACTTTGGAGCAATGTTCACGGACTCTAGTATTTGGCTCTCTATTTAGATGCAATGGTTTTCCGTATTGGGACCAGGATTTCGGTCCTAACTTGTTCACCGGTCCTCATATGTAAGATACTTTTACTCGTTGATGTCTCAAGAAGGGTAGAAATACATGAACACACACACACTAACACACACACACGCGTACACATTCTAAGTAAAAACAAGAAGTCTGGAAACGAGAGCACCAAATGAGGCCTCGGGTTTCACGGGCCATGAAAAATTAATCATTCTAGATCCGAACATGAAACTCTAGAAGGATTTAGGAGCCGATATCTTGTGGAGAAGAGCCGGTCAGGAAAGGAGAACATTTAGCATCTCTTCTATGTCTCGTTCCTTTCCAAACTGTCTCGGCTGGGTTAGGTTGGTATCCTGGAGCACCTTTTAGAATGTTGTGCTTTATTGATTATAATTGTTGTGCTTGCCTTCAACATGTTTTCATGAGTTTGAGTTACAAATGTGAAGAAAAAGTAGCAAAGAAACACAGTTGCTACTTTAAATTGAGTCCGAATGGACTTTTGATGGCCTCACTATAAGGCAGCAGGACCATGTGGCGTTTAACAGCCAATCAGTGAAGAAAGGTGATGATGACAAAACAAGAGTTCTACTAAATATAATTATTTTTTTTATAAATGTAAGATTATATTATCATATCTTTTAACATGCTAAATATATATTTTTCAGGGAACTTCTAAAAACAAACAAAAAAAAACCTAATAAGTAAAGTAGGGAAAAATTTAATAAAATAATGTAAAAATGTAATATAATTAAACAAATAAAAACTGATAATTTCTGAAAAGGGTATTAAAATAAATACAACATTTAATTAAATAAAAAACATATTGGAAATATTTAAACAAAGGTCCATGTTTGTTGGTTAGTACATTTTCAAGAATGCCTTTTTTTCCATAAGACATTCCACTGTTAAGTTGGTAAAAAAAGAAAATACATTTACATACACATTTTATAAAATAAAATAAACAAATAAAACTATGAAATAATGATAAAAATCATACATTTACTTCCACTTTGCTGTATTGGAAAAATGTCAAAAATGAATTTGAATCTAAATCATGTTGGACATCATTTTAATTCAAATTAAAGGCAGATTAAGGGATTTGTTTCGTCTTTTAAACAAATTAGTTAAAAAAAACAAAACAATTAGAATAATAATCAAATCATACATTTCAGTTGTATTTATCCACTGATAGTCACACACACACTAGGTGTGGTGAAATGACCCTCTGCATTTGACCCATCCCCTTGTCCCAGCCCATGGGAGGTGAGGGGAGCAGTGAGCAGCAGCAGTGGCCACGCTCGGGAATCATTTTGGTGATTTAACCCCCAATTCCAACCCTTGATGCTGAGTGCCAAGCAGGGAGGCAATGGGTCCTCCTACACTGCAAAAAGTCAGTGTTCAAAAACAAAGGAAAAAAAATACAAAAATGAGGGGTATTTTACTTGAACTAAGCAAAATTATCTGCCAAAAGAACAAGAAAATTTGGCTTGTCAAGACTTTCTAAAACAAGTCAAATTAGCTAACCTCAATGAACCCCAAAATACCTTAAAATAATTATATTCTCACTAATAACAAGTGCACTTTTCTTGACAGCAAAAACAAATATGAGACCTTTTTTCTCAATATGTTGAAAAATATTCTTAAATTAAGTAAATGGTAGTGCCATTATCTTGACATAATGATATGCGCTCGGCATTACATTTCTTGAAACCAGCAAACTTACACTAAAAACTAGTTTATTTTAATTTTATTTTATTTTATTTTATTTTTTAATTTTTTATTTTAAACAACATAAAAAAAGACACAAGATACACTTACCATAAGTGCATCAAGCCAAGAAAACCCTCCCTCCCCCATTCACACTCATCCACACTCATTTACACAAAAGGGGCTGTCTCTTTCTGTTATTAAAAACTTCTGGTTCCTACAATATAGAATAATACAGTCTGCAAGGGATAGTCTTTAGAGCACACATGATTGTGTGTGCTGCTGGTCCACTAAAATTTTCATTAATTACTATTTTTTATGTAATAGTTTTTATATTGCTTTACTTTCTTTTCTATCCAAGAAAAAGTATTTTCTTTTTTTTTCTTTTTTACTTTTATTTATTTTATTTTATTTATTTATTTTTCATTCATTTGTCTTATTTTATTTCACATAAAAGAATAAATATAAAAAGTTATTAAAAAAAGTTTTTTTTTTTTAATGGAAAGGCAAAAAGGCAACGCTCAGGCAAATCATATTGTCTAAAAATGCATTTTTCCATTGATAACATGACATCATTGCGCCAAGTGCATGCTCTTTCAGTCAATTAGCGAGCAAGGAATATATATATATATATATATATATATATATATATATATATATATATATATATATATATATATATATATATATATATATATATATATATATATATATATATATATATATATATATATATTTACAGCCCGGCCCCCAGCCAATTTTTTTTTTATTGTACTTTTGAAGAATTTATCTGAATGTGCATGAACTATTTCTGTTCAAAATTGTTTCGAAATGTCACATGTTAAATGTTTAAATATTAACTGTCAGTTTAATTATGAGACACAATTCTGTCAAAGTCATGTTTTTTTTTTATTTCATGCTTGAAATAAGAAATTATTACTTTGAAAAAGCAGTTTTATACTTGTGAATGTTGGTGACACAGCTTTGCAACAGTTGATATTCTATTTTCAAGCATGTTTTACTCAATATAGGTCATCAAATCTCAGCAACAAGCTGTAATATCTTACTGAAATCATTTAGGATCAAAACCCTTAAAACAAGTAAAACACTCTAACATAAAATCTGCTTGGTGAGAAGAATTATCTTGTCAGACGGAAAATAAGCAAATATCACCCTTATTTGAGATATTTAATCTTACTTAGATTTCAGTTTTTGCAGTGTATTTATTTAAAAATAGCAGGACAAGAATGCATTTTTCACTCAAAATCTTGCTGAAAATGCATTATTCTTATTAACAAAACTCAAATCCTACTAAAAGGTGATGACTTGGTGCTCATCAAAATGTGCATTATTCCGTGTACCTAATGTCGTGTCCACAGAATGTGCATCCGCTGTGGGCGGCGTAACTACTGGAAGGGCATCCTGCCAAAAACACTCGTAAAAAAAACAGCTTGAAGGTTCCTGAAGCAACTGGAGCTGTAATGTGATGTGTGTACAAGTCAAAAGAAGCGAGAAAAAATAAATAAATAAAGCACGAAATGCACCATCGTGTCGGCGAACATTTTTCACAGTCCATCATAAAATGTAATGAGTGAACGAGAGAGAGAAACACAAGGCCGCGGGCGAGGAGGAGAGGGGAAGGGTGGCGAGAAAGGTCAGGGGAAAAAAAAAGGCTCTTCGGTAAGTGGAAAGAGGAGATGGAGGAAAAAAAAAAAAAGGACCCGGACCTTAAAGAAGAAGACGAGGTGAGGCAACTGTGCCATCACAGGCAGCGGGAGGCTCGTTTATACAAAAGCAGGCCAGACGCAGTCAAAGACTTCCTTTCATGCACACACACACACACACACACACACACACACACACACACACACACACACACACACACACACACATTCTGGTTATCATTTGGAATGGGGACCAAGTTTTTGATCATCACTTGTGCGGACCACCCTTTCTACAGGTTGTGGAGGCATAAAAAAAATTTGGTAAAATCCTCCCGATTGTTCGATAAGAAAAGAACCGATTCCACGGACTCGAATCCCGTTATCGAGGCCCCCTATAGTAAAGAAAAAGAGTTGGTTCTTTATTTGAATCCCGTCCCACAGGAAATGCCCTGTGGCACGTCCCAGGAAATGACGTAGCTCAGTCATTAGGCGGCAGATACAGAAAGCAGCAACAACAATGGACCGGAAAAAACGCCTCAAGGCATGGCTTCATTTTACAAAAAAATACGACAAAAATCACAATTTTAAAATGTTGGCAATATAACAATGATCGGAATGTTACTTTGATAATTTTGCTCCAAAAAAAGTCACTATTTTACCAGAACAACAAAAAAATGGGCCATATTGCAATAAAAGTCAGAATTTTATATGACAAATGTCACCATTTTGCATTAAAAAAAAGTAATCATTTTACATAAAAAAGTAATAATTTTACGAGAAAATATTGCAATATTACAGAAACAGACAGAATATGTACATTTGAACATTTGTACAATATTATGACAAAAGTTGGAATTTTACTTATTAACAGTCCCAATTTTACAAAAAAAGCTTAGCATTTTGGCAATTTTACAAAAAGAGTCGTAATTTTACTCGACAAAAATCAGAATTTAAAAATGTTGACAATATAACAATGATCGGAATGTTACTTTGATAATGTTGCTAAAAAAAAAGTCACTATTTTACCAGAACAACAGAAAAAGTGGCAATATTGCGATAAAAGTCAGAATTTTATATGAAAAATGTCACCATTTTGCATTAAAAAAAGTAATTATTTTACTTAAAAAAGTAATAATTTTACAAGAAAATGACCACTGCCCAGTTAGCTCATACACGTCTTTAAATCTCTGGATTGATGAAGTAATGTGCTGATCTTGCAGCCTACACCAGTGGTCCCCAACCACCGGGCCGTGGCCCGGTACCGGTCCGTGGATCGATTGGTACTGGGCCGCACAAGAAATAAAAAAAATAAATAAATAAAAATAATACTATTTTAATTTTTTATTTTTTTATTAAATCAACATAAAAAACATAAGATACACTTACAATTAGTGCACCAACCCAAAAAAAACTCCCTCCCCCATTCACACTCATTCACACTCATTAGCACAAAAGGGTTGTTTCTTTCTGTTATTAATATTTCTGGTTCCTACATTATATATCAATATAGATCAATACAGTCTGCAGGGATACAGTCCGTAAGCACACATGATTGTATTTCTTTATGACAAAAAAAAAATACAATAAAAATACCATACCACATTCAGCTAATTTCCCCCCTAATTCTATGCTGTGTCTGTCCCTCATTTTCCCTCCAGGACAAGGACGTGAAATAATTCTTGGAGGAGGCCACACTGATGGACCCCAGAAGGATGTTCCAATAGCAGCAGAAGTGCACTTTTTGGAGAGCTGTATTATTTTCAGTTTTGTGCCCAAGGGACTGAGTTTATTTAACACGATATTATTATTTGTACACCTATAGTGGTCACAGAGACAGGTTGTTTTTGTGTTACTGTATATATTTGTTTTTCTGAAAAATCCCACTTAATATACTTTGGGTAACAACAGTCAATATTTATTTATTTTATTTTATTTTTTTAGGGGGGTAACAACAGTCAATATTTATTTATTTATTTTATTGTATTTTTTTCTTATAAAATACAAGTGAGCTTTAGTTAAACAAAATATTGTGGGTTTTTTTCTCCATATACAACAACCTATCTGGACTCGATAAGAGAATCGATAAGGAATCGGTTCGATAAGAGGATTTGATAATGGGCTCGAACTCGATAATTTCTTATCAAACATCATCCCTAGATCCTCAGAATGATTTTAAAAAGTTTCCCTTTAGGGGACCTGTTTTTTTTTGTCCTCATACCATCAGAGGGCCCCTAAAGGTGACTGTGTAAACAGAGCCATGTCCCCATTAAGTAAGCATTGCCAGAACACACACACACACACACACACACACACACACACATGCACACACACTAGCATGGACGTTCACAGACAAAATGCAGCATTGTTGGATGTAGCAGTCACTTGCTGTGTGTGTGTGTGTGTGTGTGTGTGTGTGCGTGTGTGTGTGTGTGTGCGTCAGTCAGCTTGTCGAGTCCAAGTGGAGTGATCAAAGCCGGTACAAACCACCCAGAGAGATCTCCCCCACTTTCGTCATGCATTCATCCCTCCTTCCACCCTCCTCTCGCCCTCATGCAGAGACGGTAAAGTCAAAAATTAAATGGAGAATTAAAAATGCCAGAGAGCGTTTAAAAAGACGCTGTCGCCGGACCCGGTCTCCCCAAGACAGGTGTGGATTTGGGACCGGAACTTTGTAAGACGGCCTAGGATGCGAGAGGCCACTCTGGTGGCTATGAGCCAGCATAGATATTTTTGGGTG
Organism: Entelurus aequoreus; assembly: GCF_033978785.1. Classification (NCBI taxonomy): domain Eukaryota; kingdom Metazoa; phylum Chordata; class Actinopteri; order Syngnathiformes; family Syngnathidae; genus Entelurus; species Entelurus aequoreus. The sequence goes on along the minus strand of NC_084747.1, from coordinate 48,351,630 downwards.
ATTTAACCCCCAATTCCAACCCTTGATGAAGGTAATGGGTCCCACTTTTATAGTCTTTGGTATGACTCTGCCGGGGTTTGAACTCACGACCTACCGATCTCAGGTCGGACACTCTAACCACTAGGCCACTGAGCAGGTTGATAAACAATCGCGATTCTTATTCGTAAGTTTGTAAATTGATAAGCAATGTGATTGCTCCCCCTGACGGTTATTTACGATGCCAACCAATTTGCCTGGGAGAAATATACAGAAAGACTCAAAATAATCCACAAATATAAAGTCCAAAATATGCTCGCTCATGCACAAGCAAAGGCACGCACTGACGCTGTGTCATGCAACCCGGCCTCCTGTCAGATGGCGATGATAACCGCCACTTTATTAAATGAAAATGGAAAAACTCAAAATAATCCACAAATTCAAAGTCCAAAGTATGCTCGCCCATGCACAAGCAAAGGCACGCGCTGACGCTGTGTCATGGAATCCGGCCTCCCATAAGATGGCGATGATAATCGCCGCCTTATTAAATGTAAATGGAAAAACTCAAAATAATCCACAAATTCAAAGTCCAAAGTATGCTCGCTCATGCACAAGCAAAGGCACGCACTGACGCTGTGTCATGGAATCCGGCTTCCAGTCAGATGCCGATGATAACCGCCACCTTATTAAAATGAAAATGGAAAAACTCAAAATAATCCACAAATTCAAAATCCAAAGTATGCTCGCCCATGCACAAGCAAAGGCACGCGCTGACGCTGTGTCATGGAATCCGGCTTCCAGTCAGATGGCGATGATAACCACCACCTTATTAAAATGAAAATGGAAAAACTCAAAATAATCCACAAATTCAAAGTCCAAAGTATGCTCGCTCATGCACAAGCAAAGGCACGCGCTGACGCTGTGTCATGGAATCCGGCCTCCCGTCAGATGGCGATGATAACCGCCGCCTTATTTAATGAAAATGGAAAAACTCAAAATAATCCACAAATTCAAAGTCCAAAGTATGCTCGCTCATGCACAAGCAAAGGCACACACTGACGCTGTGTCATGGAACCCGGCCTCCCGTCAGATGGCGATGATAACCGCCGCCTTATTAAATGAAATTGGAAAAACTCAAAATAATCCACAAATTCAAAGTCCAAAGTATGCTCGCTCATGCACAAGCAAAGGCACGCACTGACGCTGTGTCATGGAATCCGGCCTCCCGTCAGATGGCGATGATTACCGCCGCCTTATTAAATGAAAATGGAAAAACTCAAAATAATCCACAAATTCAAAGTCCAAAGTATGCTCGCTCATGCACAAGCAAAGGCACGCACTGACGCTGTGTCATAGAATCCGGCATCCCTTCAGATGGCGATGATAACCGCCGCCTTATTAAAATGAAAATGGAAAAACTCAAAATAATCAACAAAGTAATTGCTACGGGCACGAGCGCTGACACCATGTCATGAAATCCATCCTCCCGCCGGTTATCTGTGATAACCGCCACCTTGAATAGTAAAAACAGAAAGACTCAAAATAATCCAGAAGGTAGTACAGTAGCTGTGCTATATATGTTTAAGGCATTCCAGTTTATGATGATTGTACTGAATAAAGAAAATAAAGAAATGGAAAGGCTCAAAATAATCCACTGAGTCAAAGTTCAGCGTATGCTCTCTCGCTCGTTGCATTATATGGTAATAAACAAAATTTTAAAAAAATAAAAAGTGATCAAAATCAGTGAAAATCCTGTTACGTACTTCAAAAGGGATTCATTTTCATAATAGTAAAAATAATAAAAAATATAAATCAATCAATCGATGTTTACTTATATAGCCCTAAATCACGAGTGTCTCAAAGGGCTGCACAAGCCACAACGACATCCTCGGCTCAGATCCCATATATATATATATATATCAGTGTTTCCCATAAACTGCCAAGATACCTGTGGCGGTGGGGGCGTGGCTATGGGCGTGGTCACCATAAAATCATCGAGTAATTTGCATAATTTACTACAATGATATGATTTTCTCTAAAAAGACTCAAAAAATGTAAACTTACTAATTAATAATAACAGTTTTGTTCCATCCATCCATCCATTTTACAATATAATTACAACACTTTATGTACATATTTATATACAGATTTGAACAATAAGTTATTCACTGAAATATATTTATTAATTGTGGTTCTTACAAGAAATATATCTTATAAAATATAAAAGCTAAAATGTCTCTTAAAGCTCTGCCCCTTTAATTAGTGCATACTAAATAATTCAACTTTAGCCTACTACTACAACCATATTATTTACCAGCAACATAAAGTGAAACAGAGGCAGAGGTGTCCTGCCACAGTCAGTAACAAATAAACAGAAAACAGTAGTGGTCAAATACACATAAGGCAACAAGAGAAGTATCCTACACTTCTCTTTTGTAAAGTAAATCTGAACAGTCTATATGGGCATCTACATCAACTATATGATTTGCCTGAGAAGCTGGACAGAACAAAAAAAAAAAAAATACAAAAAATTGTTTTTTATTTTTATTTTTTTATTTGCGGCGGACGTAATTCTTTCGTGGCCGCCACAAATAAATGAATGTGTGGGAAACACATATATATATATATATTCTATAAACACTATTTGTATTGATCACGAAAAACAATTAATGTGCAAGCTAGGGTGAAAACAGGAGAAAGCGGTATCACGGCATATCATAGCAAGACTCACGTACCATAAAAATTTGCCACCTAGTGGCTGTGAGCAGCATAGCGGGTGTCAGAGATGAATTGCGTGAATAGAAATTAGATTGACGTTGTTCTTTGATGAAAAATTGACTTTTTGCACTCCGAGCGTCGATCAAATGGACACTCATCTCTCAACATTTCTCCCCATTAACAAACTCCGGAGGTCCCTGCTTATGCCAGTCATTGGCCGCTTTAAAGCAACCAATCAAACCGGCCCGTTAGCCTATTTGAATATTGCCCCAGCTGCGTGCGGAGCGCCAAGCTGTGAACCCTGAATGGCTGCAGTGCACCATGGGACAGGATCACGGCATAATGGCTGACAGCGGGAGCGCTCTGGCAGTATCATAATGCCAACTGCACGTGCACGCGCACACACACACACGCACGCGCGCGCACACACACACACACACACACACACACACACACACACACACACACACACACACAATTGTATTTGTTACCTTCATGAGACCTCCGAAAAATGCCTACCTCTTTAGGACCACCCTTTCTAGATATATAAAGATTTGTATTTACAACATTAATAATATATACATACTATGCAAATATAAAAAAGCTTGTTGTGAAAAATGAGTTGGAATTTCACAAGAAGGTCACAATTTCACAAGAAAAACTTTAAATTTCGGCAGTATTATAATAAAAGTTGTCATTTCACTCAACGCAAGTCTACATTTTACAAGAAAAACTGAGCATTTGTACAATATTATGACAAAAGTTGGAATTGTACTCATTAACAGTCGCAATTTTACAAGAAAAGCTTAACATTTTGGCAATTTTTATGAAAAGAGTCCTAATTTTACTAGACAAAAATCAAAATTTTAAAATATTAGCAATATAAAAATGATCGGAATGTTACTTTGATAATTTTGCTAAAAAAAAAGTCACTATTTTACCAGAACAACAAAAAAAAAGTGGCAATATTGCGATAAAAGTCAGAATTTTATATGACAAATGTCACCATTTTGCATTAAAAAAAAAGTAATAGTTTTACATAAAAAAAGTAATCATTTTACGAGAAAATATTGCAATGTTACAGAAACAGACAGAATATGTACATTTGAACATTTGTACAACATTATGACAAAAGTTGGAATTTTACTCATTAACAGTCGCAGTTTTACAAGAAAAGCTTAACATTTTAGCAATTTTATGAAAAGAGTCGTAATTTTACTCGACAAAAATCACAATTTTAAAATGTTAGCAATATAAAAATTATCGGAATGTTACTTTGATAATTTTGCTCAAAAAAAGTCACACTTTTACCAGAACAACAGAAAAATTGGCAATATTGCGATAAAAGTCTGAATTTTATATGACAAATGTCACCATTTTGCATTAAAAAAAAGGAATAATTTTACATAAAAAAAGTAATCATTTTACGAGAAAATATTGCAATGTTACAGAAACAGACAGAATATGTACATTTGAACATTTGTACAATATAATGACAAAAGTTGGAATTTTACTCATTAACAGTCGCAATTTTACAAGAAAAGCTTAACATTTTGGCAATTTTATGAAAAGAGTCCTAATTTTACTCGACAAAAATCTAAATTTGAAAATGTTGGCAATATAACAATGATCGGAATGTTACTTTGATCATTTTGCTCAAAAAAAGTCACTATTTTACCAGAACAACAAAAAAATTGGCAATATTGCGTTAAAAGTCAGAATTTTATATGACAAATGTCACCATTTTGCATTAAAAAAAAGTAATAGTTTTACATAAAAAAAGTAATAATTTTACGAGAAAATATTGCAATATTACAGAAACAGACAGAATATGTACATTTGAACATTTGTACAATATTATGACAAAAGTTGGAATTTTACTCATTAACAGTCGCAATTTTACAAGAAAAGCTTAACATTTTGGCAATTTTATGAAAAGAGTCGTAATTTTACTCGACAAAAATCACAATTTTAAAATTTTGGCAATATAACAATGATCGAAATGTTACGTTGATCATTTTGCTAAAAAAAAAGTGAACATTTTACCAGAACAAAAAAAAAAATGGCAATATTGCGATAAAAGTCAGAATTTTGCATTAAAAAAAAGTAATACTTTAACATAAAAAGGTAACAATTTTACGAGAAAATATTGCAATATTACAGAAACACACAGAATATGAGAAATTGTTCCCAATTTTATAAGAAAAAAGTCATTGTGAGAAAAAGACTGCTTTTAGTTTTGTTTGTAACTGGTTTTTAATCTTCATTATTTTCTTCAAGTTATTACAGTATGTCTCTATATATATATATATATATATATATATATATATATATATATATATATATATATATATATATATATATATATATATATATATATATATATATTTTTTTTTTTTTTTTTTTTTTTTTTAATTTTATTTATTTATTTATTTTTAATTAATTAATTTTGGCCAAAGGGTGCACTTTTCAATTTCTTACACACACTTGTTTTTACATATGTTGGCCAGAGGGGGATCACTTCAAATTTTTACACACACTTGTTATTTCATATGTTGGCCAGAGGAGGAGCACTTCAAATTTTTACACTCACTTGTTATTACATATGTTGGCCAGAGGGGAGCACTTCAAATTTTTACACACACTTGTTATTTCATATGTTGGCCAGAGAGGGAGTACTTTTAAAACCGACAATCCCTCCTTTTTGGGACCACCCTAATTTAGATAGATTTCCCCACCAGGGGTGCAAACGAGATCTCTATTTTTTGTTTTTTGTAATGACAAAGGAGTCACGGACCACAGATGGCCCCCAGTGCCGCACTTTGGGCAACCCAGCTGTGGAAGCTAACTGTTAATGGCCACCATAGTCTTAGTATCGTGGTGCATTTGTTCATCCTATGGTCACATATGAGACGCGGGTTGTCTTACGTCGGAAGTCGTAAAATCAACTGTTCACCTGGCGGGTTTTTTCCGGGGATGAATAGGGAAGTCCTTCTTTTGTTTTATCATATATTGCTGCCTTTGCACCTGTCAATTTTGTATGCACATTAAATCAACAAAACAATCCTGACTTTGGAGCAATGTTCACGGACTCTAGTATTTGGCTGTCTATCAGATGCAATGGTTTTCCGTATTGGGACCATGATTTAGGCCCTAACTTGCTCATATGGAAGGTACTTTTCCTCGTTGATGTCTCAAGAAGGGTAGAAATACAAGAACACACACACACACACACACACACACACAAACAAACAAACAAAACACCACGTGATCTCCACCATAGTGCTGCAACTACGCCAAGTTCACGCACACATAGAAAAACACACACACACACACCCTTACGTACGGACATGTTGTCTGGCACATACGTGCAAACACACACACCCACACGTACACACGCCTAATATCCTAAGCTGACAAATACACACCTACACGCTGACATCCACCCACACTGACGCACAACTTCAACACACTGGTCTTATGCCAAGCGTCACATCCAATGCCAACTCCTTCATTTTGAAGTGAAAAAGCTAAGTGTGTGTGTGTGTGTGTGTGTGTGTGTGTGTGTGTGTGTGTGTGTGTGTGACTTTGAACCAAAAGGCAATGCAATATGAATCATGTCATGTAACCAGAAGCTGGGGAATGACACCGACAGAAACACAACCTCGAACGCCGCCAGTAACCCCGCCCACCCTCCTTCCAGCCTCCCCAGCAGCTGAACGGTGGAACGTGGCTGCGACCATTCAGCACGGAAACAAGGAGACTTTTCACCATTTAGCCCAGGGGTGTCAAACTCATTTTTAAATCGGGGGGCCACACGGAGAAAAAAATCTACTCCCGAGTGGGCCGGACTGGTAAAATCACGGCACGATAACTTAAAAATAAAGACAACATCAGTTTGTGTTCTTTGTTTAAAAATAGAACAAGCACAAATGTACAAATCATAACGGTTGAAATGCGTTGAGAAATGTGGAAGGAGTATTCGACAGAATGAAGGGTGGAAATAGGGCTTTGGAAAACCAGGAATTCTGGAAAATTCTGGATTTTTTTTTAACTTGGAAAAAAGGTAGTTTAAAGGCCTACTGAGATGATTTTTTTTTATTTAAACGGGGATAGCAGATCCATTCTATGTGTCATACTTGATCATTTTGCGATATTGACATATTTTTGCTGAAAGGATTTAGTAGAGAACAACGTCGATAAAGTTCGCAACTTTTGGTCTCTGATAAAAAAAAGCCTTGCCCCTACCGGAAGTAGCGTGGCGTTGTCAGTTGTTCACTCCCTCATATTTTCCTATTGTTTTCAACGCAGCTAGAGCTATTCGGACCGAGAAAGCGACGGTTACCCCATTAATTTGAGCGAGGGTGAAAGATTCGTGGATGAGGAACGTTAGAGTGACGGACTAGAATGCAGTGAAATACATATATTTTTTCGCTCTGACCGTAACTTAGGTACAAGCTGGCTCATTGGATTCCACAGTCTCTCCTTTTTCTATTGTGGATCACGGATTTGTATTTTAAACCACCTCGGATACTATATCCTCTTGAAAATGAGAGTCGAGAACGTGAAATGGACATTCACAGTGACTTTTATCTCCACGACAATACATCGACGAAGCTCTTTAGCAGGAGCTAACGTGATAGCATCTGTCTCAAATGCAGATAGAAACAAAATAAATAAATCCCTGACTGGAAGGATAGACAGAAGATCAACAATACTATTAAACCATGTACATGTAACTACACGGTTAATAGATCTCAGTCTGGCAAAGCTTAACAATGCTGTTGCTAACGACGCTAAGGCTAACTTAGCAACTTAGCAACCGGACCTCACAGAGCTATGCTAAAAATATTAGCGCTCCACCTACGCCAGCCAGCCCTCATCTGCTCTGCTCATCAACACCCGTGCTCACCTGCGTTCCAGCGATCGACGGCGCGACGAAGTACTTCACCCGATCATCCGTGCGGTGGCCGCGGCTTGCATCGGCTAGGCGTCTGCTATCCAAGTAAGTAGTCCTTGTGTTGTGTTGCTACAGCCAGCCGCTAATACACCGATCCCACCTACAACGTTCTTCTTTGCAGTCTCCATTGTTCATTAAACAAATTGCAAAAGATTCAACAACACAGATGTCCAGAATACTGTGGAATTATGAAATGAAAACAGAGCTTTTTTGTATTGTATTCAATGGGGAAGGCATACCTCTGTTCCCCGGGCTACGTCACGCGCATACGTCATCCTCCAAAGGCTTTTTCAACCGGAAGTTTGGCGGGAAATTTAAAATTGCACTTTATAAGTTAACCCGGCCGTATTGGCATGTGTTGCAATGTTAAGATTTCATCATTGATATATAAACTATCAGACTGCGTGGTCGGTAGTAGTGGCTTTCAGTAGGCCTTTAAATTTCCAGGATGGTGGAATGTGTTGAAGGTGCTGTTGTACGAATAAGTTGAAAAATGCGGAAATGGTGGAAGTTTGAACGGGAAAAATGTCCCGGAAAACCTGAAATTCTGGGAAATCTGGGAAAGCCCGCGATTCCCGAATAGGCTAAACAGTTTGAAGTTGGAACGGTTTGAATCGGGAGAAAAATGTGGACTGTAGAGCGCGCCAACAGCTGGAGAAAAAGAAGAAAAACCTGCTTTGGAGCATTCACACAATAAAATGGTAGAAGAAAAATCCAGAAAACTATCTGATCTATTCTGATCGCTTTAATTGAGTCACCGGGAAACTTTAATTGAGATGAGGATAAAAGGACCATAATGCCACTCTGTATTAACTATCAACAATCAAAATGAACATTGTGTGTCTCCATATAAGTGGAAGAGAAGAAGGGTGTCATATATGGCTAGGGGCGATATGGATAATAATCATCACAATATATGTTTTTTATATTGGTCGATATTGATAATTATTGATATTTTTTATGACTTGTGGAAAATATGGACCAGGAGAAATGTGTTTGCATATGTTTAAAAAAAAAAATTGCCAAATGTAACCTTCCTCTGATTATAATCCCCTCAGCTATCAAGGCAGAAAGGAAAGGAAATGTCAACACAACCATGGGAGAAAAAAAAACAGTCAATGTGAACAAAATTGTAAAATCACAATACGCACTCAACAATAACCTCTTTAAAAAAAAATTGCAAAAAAATAAAAAATAAAAATAAAAAAAGGAATATGTAAGAAATGCTTAATAAAGTGTAACAAAAAGGTGCAAACTTTGAAAATGTTGACATAGAGAAACCTGAGAATAACTACTTTTTTCAGGTTTACTACATTTAGTTTGGTCTGTTATTTTTTTTTTAGTATGGAAATGTATTTATGCTATGCAGTAATTATTAGAGATGTCCGATAATGGCTTTTTTTTGCCGATATCCGATATTCCAATATTGTCCAACTCTTAATTACAGATTCCGATATCAACCGATACCGATATATACAGTCGTGGAATTAACACATTATTATGCCTAATTTTGTTGTGATGCCCCGCTGGATGCATTAAGCAATGTAACATGTGTATATTGTAGCGTCCCGGAAGAGTTAGTGCTGCAAGGGGTTCTGGGTATTTGTACTGTTGTGTTTATGTTGTGTTACGGTGCGGATGTTCTCCCGAAATGTGTTTGTCATTCTTGTTTGGTGTGGGTTCACAGTGTGGCGCATATTTGTAACAGTGTTAAAGTTGTTTATACGGATACCCTCAGTGTGACCTGTATGGCTGTTGACCAAGTATGCATTGCATTCACTTATGTGTGTGTAAAATCCGCATATATTATGTGACTGGGCCGGCACGCTGTTTGTATGGAGGAAAAGCGGACGTGACGACAGGTTGTAGAGGACATTAAAGGCAGTGCCTTTAAGGTACGCCCCCAATAATGTTGTCCGGGTGGAAATCGGGAGAATGGTTGCCCCGGGAGATTTTCGAGAGGGGCACTGAAATTCGGGAGTCTCCCGGGAAAATCGGGAGGTTGAAACCGATACCGATAATTTCCGATATTACATTTTAAAGCATTTATCGGCCGATAATATCGGAAGGCCGATATTATCGGACATCTCTAGTAATTATTATTTAAATATCACTTGGTTTCCAGCAATGAAAGTCAATGTGTTAAACCACACCAAAAGGCAATAATAACAATAAAACTGCAATAACAATCCTGCAGTCAACAAACACATGCATGTTAGTCCCATGTTGTCCCTTTAAAATAATGTTCAAATATCACTTCCAGGGGCAAAACTGTGCCCATCGTGAACCATTTCACCATTGCTGTCCATCAAGTGAACAAAAATAAGTTAACTACTGCAAACAAACAATCGACAACGCCCGATTTCCGTGTGTCTCAAGTTGTGTGTGACTGCAGTTATCCCCCCAAAATGACACAACTTTTGAACGAACAAAACAGAAATGCATACTTGACTTTGTGGCGCCATGTTGTGCTCGTCTTAAAACATGAAAAGGCAACACAAACAACCCCCGTGTGCCCCCTGTAGAACCCCTGACTGACAGCAGTGAGATACAACGACAAAAAAAACCTCATGAAAGAAAACAAGAGTTTATAGAAGATAACGTGTACACAGGCACCCCACTGTGTGAACTTTGTCGTTCAGTCCCAAAGTCAGACTTGTTTACACTTCGAGCCTGATCTATTAAGATCCAAATACCATGCACTCAACGGCTTGAGTACTAGATCTGGGTGTAGTATGGACAAATGGGGCCAATTATTTTCAATGGTCTTATTGTATTATCAGTGTCAGAGCTTGGTCCGCATTGCCGGCAGTAAGTCGGACCCGTTTCCAGTGAGGGTTGGACTCCCTTTGTCACCGATTCTGTTTGTAACTTTTATGGACAGAATTTCTAGGCGCAGTCAGGGCGTTGAGGGGATCTGGTTTGGTTGGCTGCAGGATTATGGTCTCTGCTTTTTGCAGATGATGTGGTCCTGATGGCTTCATCTGGCCAGGGTCTTCAACTCTCACTGGATCGGTTCGCAGCCGAGTGTGAAGCGACTGGGATGGGAATCGGCACCTCCAAGTCCGAGTCCGTGGTTCTCGCCCGGAAAAAGTGTGGAGTGCCATTTACGGGTTGGGGAGGAGATCTTGCCCCAAGTGGAGGAGTTCAAGTACCTCGGAGTCTTGTTCACGAGTGAGGGAAGAGTGGATTGTGAGATCGACAGGCGGATCGGTGCGGCGTCTTCAGTAATGCGGACGCTGTATCGATCCGTTGTGGTGAAGAAGGAGCTGAGCCGGAAGGCAAAGCTCTCACTTTACCGGTCGATCTACGTTCCCATCCTCACCTATGGTCATGAGCTTTGGGTTATGACCGAAAAGACAAGATCAAGGGTACAAGCGGCCGAAATGAGCTTCCTCCGCCGGGTGGCGGGGCTCTCCCTTAGAGATAGGGTGAGAAACTCTGTCATCTGGGAGCATACTTGCCAACACTCCCGAATTTTCCGGGAGACTCCCGAATTTCAGTGCCTATCCCGAAAATCTCCCGGGTCAACCATTCTCCCGATTTTCTCCTGATTTCCAGCCGGACAACAGGCATGCTCCCTCCAGGTCAATGCGGACCTGGGTGAGGACAGCCTGTCGTCACGTCCGCTTTTTCTCCATATAAACAGCGTGCCGGCCCAGTCACGTCACCACGTCTACCTCAACCCCCCCCCCCCCCTTTCAATCTCCCGAATTCGGAGGTCTCAAGGTTGGCAAGTATGTCCGGGAGGAGCTCAAACTAAAGCCGCTGCTCCTCCACATCGAGAGGAGCCAGATGAAGTGGTTCGGGCATCTGGTCAGGATGCCACCCGAACGCCTCCCTAGGGAGGTGTTTCGGGCACGTCCAACCGGTAGAAGGCCACGGGGAAGACCCAGGACACTTTGGGAAGACTATGTCTCCCGGCTGGCCTGGGAACGCCTCGGGATCCCCCCGGGAGGAGCTGGACCAAGTGGCTGGGGAGAGGGAAGTCTGGGCTTCCCTGCTTAGGCTGCTGCCCTCGCGACCCAACCTCGGTCGCAAATTAGCCTGTGGCTCGAAGTTTTATGTACTTCGACATCGTTAACCTGTGGGTAGCAACGTTTAATTGTACGGTCCCTGTCAAATAAATACATGAACGAATGAATGCAAACTATAAAATTGTGCGTACGATTAGAGGGCGCGTTGTGTGTGATCTACTAAGACTGGGCCATCACCACACCACAGTGCGTTCATGCATCTGGAATGATCCAAACACAAGACAATGCATGTTGCAAGATGTTTATATCGGCGATATATTATAATATTACATTTTCCTAAATGAAACATGAATAGAATTTGCTTTAATCAGTCCCTTACGTCATCCAGCAGCTATAAAATCATAAAATAATATCGCTGAATAGTACACATTTGTAATATATTTTATTTACAAATACGTATGTCGACACACAAACATAAGACGGCGGTGTCTTCCTTTCAACGTTTGTCTTTGCAGCACGAGCTCCGCTTTTCCCACAGCCGCGTGCATAAGAATTTCAGACGCGCTAAATGAAGACGCAAAACAATTTCAGCCTTGATAAATCCAGGGTTTCCCGCAGCTCTTTGTTGTTAAGGCCAAGGCTAAAATTAGCTTTTAGCGTAACGTTAGCTCACTGTCCGGTGTGTGTGTGTTACGGACAGCAAAGCCCCGTCTGTCTGAGAGAAAGACAAGCATTATTGACCTACAGTTAACAACTAAGTTATTTCACTTTACCTTTTTCTTTGTTGATTGAGCTGTGTTGAAGCGGCAAAAAAGGACATTATGTTCAATGAAGAGTCTCTGTCTCTGATAGTTGATATAATAATGTAACTGCATCATAAAGCCTACATGAACTCCATGGTGTTCAGGGATGAACAGTCTCTCCTATTGCTATTGTACTATTTTTTCAGCTATAGTGGGGGAAACACTGAAATCACATTGTGCATGTTAAATAGTTAGAGCCCGAGCGGCGGAACAAGCACCCTAAGGACCCTATTGAAATTGCTGGCTTTTAAAATTATCATTATTATTATTATTCTCCGAGTTGTGACGCCCTTTTGAGGCCCTTAACATGCGCGAAAATCGTCAAATTTTGCAGAAGCCTCAAGTGTGGCGAAAATTTTTATATTTTGGGTTCCCCGAAAATGACATTTCAAAATTGGCTTTATATCACCACCTTTTAAAATGAGTAAAAATTAGCCCCTCCCACTTTAGAGACACCATACTCTGTGCACAGGTTTAGTAGATCAGGCCTTTGTGTATCTTAAAGTGTATCATACAGTATTGATCAGGAAACACATTGATGGACAAATATCTCCAATCATTGACCACTCTCAACATCAATAACCTCCACCACCACTCAGTGTAAACCAATGCATACTTTTACAAACAGTACTTTAATCACGTCAATGGTACTTTTACATACAGTACTTTGATCATGTCAATAGTACTTTTACATGGAATGTGATACCCTGATTTTGTCAATATCAATTTTATATACAGTACTTTATCATACACTACAGTACTTTGGTCATATAGATAGTACTTTTACATACAGTACAATACTTTGGTCTTTACATATAGCCAATAGTACTTTTACTTCAAGTACTTTGGTCACGCCAACATTACTTTGACTTTAGGTACTTTGGTCATGTCAACGGTACTTGTATATAGAATACAATACTTTGGTCATGCCAATAGTACTTTTGCTTTAAGTACTTTGGCCATGTCAATGGTACTTTTATATAGCGTACAATACTTTGGTCTAGCCAATAGTACTTTTGTTTTAAGTATTTTGGCCATGTCAATTGTACTTTTGTATAGAGTACAATACTTTGGTCATACCAATAGTACTTTTGCTTTAAGTACTTTGGTCATGTCAATGGTACTTTTATATAGAGTACATTACTTTGGTCATGCCAATAGTATGTTTGCTTTAAGTACTTTGGCCATGTCAATGGTATTTTTATATAGTGTACAATACTTTGGTCATGCCAATAATATGTTTGCTTTAAGTACTTTGGCCATGTCAATGGTATTTTTATATAGTGTACAATACTATGGCCATGCCAATAATATGTTTGCTTTAAGTACTTTGTCCATGTCAATGGTACTTTTATATAGAGTACAATACTTTGGTCATACCAATAGTACTTTTACTTTAAGTACTTTGGCCATGTGACTGGTACTTTTATATAGAGTACAATATTTTGGTCATGCCAATACATTTGCTTTAAGTACTTTGGTCATGTCAATGGTACTTTTATATGGAGTACAGTACTTTGGTCATTCCAATAGTACTTTTGCTTTAAGTACTTTGTTCATGCTAATAGTACTTTTACCTTAAGTATTTTGGTCATGTCAACTGTATTTTTATATAGAGTACAATACTTTGGTCATGCCAATAGTACTTTCACCTTAAATACTTTGGCCAAGTCAACGGTACTTTTATATAGAGTACAATACTTTGGTCATGCCAATAGTACTTTTACCTTAAGTACTTTGTTCATGCCAACAGTACTTTTGCTTTAAGTACTTTGTTCATGCCAATAGTACTTTTACCTTAAATACTTTGGTCATGCCAATAGTACTTTTGCTTTAAGTACTTTGGTCATGCCAATAGTACTTTTACCTTAAATACTTTGGCCATGTCAATGGTACTTTTATATACAGTACAATACTTTGGTCAGGCCAATAATATGTTTGCTTTAAGTACTTTGGCTATGTCAATGGTACTTTTATATAGAGTACAATACTTTGGTCATGCCAATAGTACTTTTGCTTTAAGTACTTTGTTCATGCCAATAGTACTTTTACCTTAAGTATTTTGGTCATGTCAACTGTATTTTTATATAGAGTACAATACTTTGGTCATGCCAATGGTATTTTTACCTTAAATACTTTGGCCATGTCAACGGTACTTTTATATAGAGTACAATACTTTGGTCATGCCAATAGTACTTTTACCTTAAGTACTTTGGTCATGTCAACTGTATTTTTATATAGAGTACAATACTTTGGTCATGCCAACAGTACTTTTGCTTTAAGTACTTTGTTCATGCCAATAGTACTTTTACCTTAAATACTTTGGTCATGCCAATAGTACTTTTGCTTTAAGTACTTTGGTCATGCCAATAGTACTTTTACCTTAAATACGTTGGCCATGTCAATGGTACTTTTATATACAGTACAATACTTTGGTCAGGCCAATAATATGTTTGCTTTAAGTACTTTGGCTATGTCAATGGTACTTTTATATAGAGTACAATACTTTGGTCATGCCAATAGTACTTTTGCTTTAAGTACTTTGTTCATGCCAATAGTACTTTTACCTTAAGTATTTTGGTCATGTCAACTGTATTTTTATATAGAGTACAATACTTTGGTCATGCCAATGGTATTTTTACCTTAAATACTTTGGCCATGTCAACGGTACTTTTATATACAGTGCAATACTTTGGTCATGCCAATAATACTTACTGGCCATGTCAATTGTACTTTACATAATGGTATTTTTTTTACATGCAGCACTTCATGTCAATAGTACTTCACCTCGCAGCCTACAATGGGCCCTATGGTTAAGAAACACAGGTCTATCTGTATGGGTCTGCGGCGTACTCTTAAGATTCAATAAAAAAAAAAAGGTGCAACATTAAAGGGAAAAGGCTGACATTGGATTGGATTTTTTTTTTTTCAAAATGAAAAATAAAATGTTTTGATTGCAAAAAAAAAGTTTGTGCAAACCAAGTCAAGTCCACAGCAAAAAAAAAAAAAAGACACAAATTCACCCTAAATACTCTGCAAGCATTCCCTGTATTACTTCAAATGTACTTCAAGCCTTCAAAATGAGTTTTTTGCAAATAATAAAAGTGATTCCTCCTCATCATTCGCACAATTAGCACACGCTTGAAATTTTTTTTTTTAAAAATAAAAAAAATTGGGAGACACGCGTGTTCTCCTTTCCACGCATCTTCCACGCACACATGCAAAAAAAAACTCACCCTGTCCGAGTCCTGCGTGCACCCCGCAGCCCAGCAGCAGCAGCAGCCGCAAGACGAGGACGCCGCCCGGCGACCCGAGTCCGGCACCGCCGCGTCTCTGCGCACTTCTCCCCATGTCAAACACCCACGAAACTCCTCAGTCCACGGCAGGGGAAAGCGGGGGTAAATAATACCAACCCAAAAAAAAAAAAAAAAAAGGTTTAATCACGGCTCGGGGGTGGGGGGGTGGTTGGTAAGCGAAAAACACCCAAAAGTGCAAAAATATCAACAGGATGCGAAGCCTTCCTCCGGTCAGGTCCAAATAGGCGCAGGTTGGAGTGAATGGCGCGACTGTGCGCCCGCGTCACTGCCTGACTGAAAGTGCACGCTGCGTGGGGAGAGAGAGAGAGGGAGGGAGAGAGAGAGAGAGAGGGGGTAAGAGAGAGATGCCGCCTCCCTCTGCATGCGTGAAATACATCTATATCTGCATTAAGTCTACTTACTTTAAATCATTTAAAAACATATAAAATAGCATGCCTGATAAGGTTACCTCCTTAAGGTCGTGCATCTAATTAAAGTGATAATGACGCCTTCTATGTGTACATTTAGGCGTGTAAATGCAGGTTAAAGAGGTAAATGCTGTTTATTATTGGTATTATTGTGGTTATTGCAGTATATGTGTGTGCAAGTGTGGCGGGAGCTTCTCCACGCCGCCTGACGACTGCCCCCTAACGGCCGGCAGCTGTAGTGGCGCAAATGCAGTATATATATATATATATATATTTATATATATATGTATACCACCTAATGTGGTTTAGAGATTACGTAACGAGCCAACATTTTCAGCAACAAAAAAACAAAAACAAAAAGTAACACTTTAGTATGGGGGACATATTCACCATGAATTAGTTTCTTCTTAACAACACTTTAGTATGGGGAACATATTCTAAGTAACAAAGACTTAATTTAGAGTTTTTTGGACACTAGGGCAGGGATCGGCAACCCAAAATGTTGAAAGAGCCATATTGGACCAAAAATACAAAAACAAATCTGTCTGGAGCCGCAACAAATTAGAAGCCATATTACATACAGATAGTGTGTCATGATATATACATTGAATTGAGAAGACTTAAAGGACACTAAATGAGCTCAAATATAGCTACAAATGAGGCATAATTCCCCAAATGTACATATAGCTAGCATGTTAGCATCGATTAGCTTGCAGTCATGCAGTGACCAAATATGTTTGATTAGCACTCCACACAAGTCAATAACACCGACAAAACTCACCTTTGTGTATTCACGCACAACGTTAAAAGTTTGGTGGACAAAATGAGACAGAAAAAGAAGTGGCATAAAACACGTCCTAGGAAGTCGGAGAAAGTTATACATTGTAAACAAACTAAGGTGAGTTCAAGGACCGCCAAAATGAGTAGGACAAAACGGCGCTCGCCAAATACTCGAATCAGTGAAGCATGTTTAATACAAACAGTGTGCTTTATAACAATTAAGGAGGTTTGTGTCATGTTTGTCCTCCTACAGAAACCATATTAGAACAAAAAATTTATTTTTTTTCCCCTCATCTTTTTCCATTTTTCATACATTTTTGAAAAAGCTTCAGAGAGCCACTAGGGCGGCGCTAAAGAGCCGCATGGCTCTAGAGCCGCGGGTTGCCGACCCCTGCACTAGTCAATATCACAGTCACTTCCTATTTGTAGGGGTCCGCGCTTTGAACCAAGATCTGTTAAGCTTTCCTACGCTTTTAGTCAAGTTTTGCTGAGCTTTGTCAGGCTTTGTCATGCTTTGATACGCTCTTGGCGTTTTATTCCATTCTTGACAGAGCGCAGAATTTTTTTAAACCGTTTAAAATTTTTTGGCGAACTTGCCGCATGTCCCGCTTCACTACGAGCTTTCCCACGATCCATTAGGACCCTAACGCTTTAATCAGGCTTTGTTACGCTATAACGCCGCTTTGCATGCCGCTTTAAAGCGCCGTCAAAGCGCCGTTGGTGTGAACCTAGCATAAAGAAAGGTTCGGTGAATGCGCATATGAAACCAGTGGGGTTTCGGGACCTCCAACAAGGTTAAGAACCACTGCTTTAAACATTATTTGAACCAAAATGTACTGTCAACATAACATTAACATTAAATTATACTGACTTAACTAATGTCGGTTGCACCTAAATCTTAATGATACCGTTGTAATGTCAGTCAGAACAGGCGCTATGCCTATAGGGCAGGGGTCACCAACGCGGTGCCCGCGGGCACCAGGTAGCCCGTAAGGACCAGATGAGTAGCCCGCTGGCCTGTTCTAAAAATAGCTCAAATAGCAGCACTTACCAGTGAGCTGCCTCTATTTTTTTAAATTTTATTTATTTACTAGCAAGCTGGTCTCGCTTTGCCCGACATTTTTAATTCTAAGAGAGACAAAACTCAAATAGAATTTGAAAATCCAAGAAAATATTTTAAAGACTTGGTCTTCACTTGTTTAAATAAATTCATATTTTTTTTTACTTTGCTTCTTATAACTTTCAGAAAGACAATTTTAGAGAAAAAATACAACCTTAAAAATGATTTTATGATTTTTAAACACATATACCTTTTTACCTTTTAAATTCCTTCCTCTTTTTTCCTGACAATTTAAATCAATGTTCAAGTAAATTTATTTTCTTTATTGTAAAGAATAATAAATACATTTTAATTTAATTCTTCATTTTAGCTTCTGTTTTTTCGACGAAGAATATTTGTGAAATATTTCTTCAAACTTATTATGATTAAAATTCAAAAAAATTATTCTCGAAAATCTGTAGAATCAAATTTAAATCTTATTTCAAAGTCTTTTGAATTTCTTTTAAAAATCTAGAAGAGATAATGATTTGTCTTTGTCAGAAATATAGCTTGGTCCAATTTGTTATATATTCTAACAAAGTGCAGATTGGATTTTAACCTATTTAAAACATGTCATCAAAATTCTAAAATTAATCTTAATCAGGAAAAATTACTAATGATGTTCCATAAATTCTTTTTTTAATTTTTTCAAAAAGATTCGAATTAGCTAGTTTTTCTCTTCTTTTTTTCGGTTGAATTTTGAATTTTAAAGAGTCGAAATTGAAGATAAACTATGTTTCAAAATTTAATTGTCATTTTTTTCGTGTTTTCTCCTCTTTTAAACCGTCCAATTAAGTGTAAATGTCATTCATTATTAATAATAACATAGAGTTACAGGTAAATTGAGCAAATTGGCTATTTCTGGCAATTTATTTAAGTGTGTATCAAACTGGTAGCCCTTCGCATTAATCAGTACCCAAGAAGTAGCTCTTGGTTTCAAAAAGGTTGGTGACCCCTGCTATAGGGCTTCGCTGTCCATGGGGGGCCCCGTTTTGTGTGAAGAAGCGCATGTCAAGTGAAAACTATTGAATGAGAATGCTGATAAAATGTCACACCAAACGTATTGCTGCCTACCTCATTCTCCTTCACTGATTAGAATATAAAGACAGATGTTTCCCTTTTAATTTCTAGTGGCTCTGGTGGCGCGTGTCACTAGTAATTGAATTTCAAAGCACAAGGTCTTAGGATTCAAAGCCATGTTGTAGATCAGGGGTGTCAAAGTCATTTTAGCTCAGGGGCCGAATAGAGGAAAATCTGTGCACGCGCGGGCCGGACTATTAAAATCATGGCATTAAAACTAAAAAATACTTCAGATTGTTTTCTTTGTCTTACTTTGGCCAAAAGTAGAACAAACACATTGTGAAAATATTACAATAAAAATATAGAAAAAAAATACCGGCAGCTGTAAAGTTTCGATCCATGAAGGAAAGAAGAAAGTTTATAGCTGAATAAATTTGCATATACATTAAAATTTGTTTTCTGTTCTATAATTTTTTTTATGAATTAAGTAACATTTATGACAATCTTTTCCCAAAACACAATATAGAAGGTGAGATATAACAGGATAATGCATATATTTATCATTTGTTTTCAAAACGCTAACAAAAAAGAGGGACTCCAAAAATGTATTGTGGGAACCCATTTTTATGGTTTGATGGGGTCCCTGGGACCCCATTTTGAAAATTCCTAGCGCCAACACTGATGGAGTATTGGTGCGTGCAAAACAGCGGCAGGCGGCTGTGGCCTGCGGGCCGGTTCTAATACTAATCAAATATCATCCTGGGGGCTATAGATAATTCATTCACGGGCCTTGACGTTGACACCTCTGTAGATGTAATGTTCTAAGGTTTTTAAACGTATGTTTTAATCATGCTAATATTGTTTAATATGCTAAACTAGAGCATAGTAATAAAAAAGAGTGGATTGTTGTTGAGTGTTGCTCAAGGTAATATTATTCATATGGTGGTAGGATACCCATGATTTTAGCCTTTCAAAGCTCCTCCTGGACTATCAATTTTTGACCTTGGTATTTGTCAAATCCTGGTTAAGGGATGGCCCTGGCTGCTAGTTTTTTGTTGGGGACATTGTTTACCCAGTGGATGCTTTTCCTGCGAGACGTCTTGTAAGTCTTTGCTGTTCTCCAGCATTCTGTTTTTGCCCTGTTGTAGATGCCATGTTCTAAGGTTTTTAAACTTATGTTTTAATACTGCTACAATTGTTTAATACGCTAAAATACAGCCTAGTAATAAAAAAAGTGGATTATTTATTGTGTTGCTCAAGGTAATATCGAAATGGTGCTAAGATACCCATGATCTCAGCCTTTCAAAGTTCCCCTTGGACTATCAATTTTTGACCTTGGTATTTGTCAAATCCTGGTTAAGGGATGGCCCTGGCTGCTAGTTTTTTGTTTTGGTGACATTGTTTACCCTGTGGATGCTTTTCCTGCGAGACGTCTTGTAAGTCTTTGCTGTTCTCCAGCATTCTGTTTTTTCCCTGTTGTAGATGTCATGTTCTAAGGTTTTTAAACTTATGTTTTAATACTGCTAAATGTGTTTAATATGCTAAACAACAGCATAGTAATAAAAAAAGTGGATTATTTATTGTGTTGCTCAAGGTAATATTGAAATGGTGCTAAGATACCCATGATTTCAGCCTTTCAAAGTTCCTCTTGGACTATCAATTTTTGACCTTGGTATTCGTCAAATCCTGGTTAAGGGATGGCCTTGGCTGCTAGTTTTTTGTTGGGGACATTGTTTACCCTGTGGATGCTTTTCCTGCGAGACGTCTTGTAAGTCTTTGCTGTTCTCCAGCATTCTGTTTTTGCCCTGTTGTAGATGTAATGTTCTAAGGTTTTTAAACTTATGTTTTAATCTTGCTAAAATTGTTTAATATGCTAAACAACAGCATAGTAATAAAAAAGAGTGGATTGTTGTTGAGTGTTGCTCAAGGTAATATTATTCATATGGTGGTAGGATACCCATGATTTTAGCCTTTCAAAGCTCCTCCTGGACTATCAATTTTTGACCTTGGTATTTGTCAAATCCTGGTTAAGGGATGGGCCTTGCTGCTAGTTTTTTTGTTGGTGACATCGTTTACCCTGTGGATGCTTGTCCTGCGAGACGTCTTGTAAGTCTTTGCTGTTCTCCAGCATTCTGTTTTTGCCCTGTTGTAGATGCCATGTTCTAAGGTTTTTAAACTTATGTTTTAATACTGCTACAATTGTTTAATACGTTAAAATACAGCCTAGTAATAAAAAAAGTGGATTATTTATTGTGTTGCTCAAAGTAATATCAAAATGGTGCTAAGATACCCATGATCTCAGCCTTTCAAAGTTCCTCTTGGACTATCAATTTTTGACCTTGGTATTTGTCAAATCCTGGTTAAGGGATGGCCCTGGCTGCTAGTTTTTTGTTTTGGTGACATTGTTTACCCTGTGGATGCTTTTCCTGCGAGACGTCTTGTAAGTCTTTGCTGTTCTCCAGCATTCTGTTTTTTCCCTGTTGTAGATGTCATGTTCTAAGGTTTTTAAACTTATGTTTTAATACTGCTAAATTTGTTTAATATGCTAAACAACAGCATAGTAATAAAAAAAAGTGGATTATTTATTGTGTTGCTCAAGGTAATATTGAAATGGTGCTAAGATACCCATGATTTCAGCCTTTCAAAGTTCCTCTTGGACTATCAATTTTTGACCTTCGTATTTGTCAAATCCTGGTTAAGGGATGGCCTTGGCTGCTAGTTTTTTGTTGGGGACATTGTTTACCCTGTGGATGCTTTTCCTGCGAGACGTCTTGTAAGTCTTTGCTGTTCTCCAGCATTCTGTTTTTGCCCTGTTGTAGATGTAATGTTCTTAGGTTTTTAAACTTATGTTTTAATCTTGCTAAAATTGTTTAATATGCTAAACAACAGCATAGTAATAAAAAAAAGTGGATTATTTATTGTGTTGCTCAAGGTAATATTGAAATGGTGCTAAGATACCCATGATTTCAGCCTTTCAAAGCTCCTCCTGGACCATCAATTTTTGACCTTGGTATTTGTCAAATCCTGGTTAAGGGATGGCCTTGGCTGCTAGTTTTTTGTTGGGGACATTGTTTACCCTCTGGATGCTTTTCCTGCGAGACGTCTTGTAAGTCTTTGCTGTTCTCCAGCATTCTGTTTTTGTCCTGTTGTAGATGTATTGTTCTAAGGTTTTTAAACTTACGTTTTAAACTTTCTAAAATTGTTTAATATGCTAAACTAGAGCATAGTAATAAAAAGGAGTGGATTGTTGTTGAGTGTTGCTCAAGGTAATATTATTCATTTGGTGCTAGGATACCCATGATTTCAGCCTTTCAAAGCTCCTCCTGGACTATCAATTTTTGACCTTGGTATTTGTCAAATCCTGGTTAAGGGATGGCCCTGGCTGCTAGTTTTTTGTTGGGGACATTGTTTACCCTGTGGATGCTTTTCCTGCGAGACGTCTTGTAAGTCTTTGCTGTTCTCCAGCATTCTGTTTTTGCCCTGTTGTAGATGTAATGTTCTAAGGTTTTTAAACTTATGTTTTAATCTTGCTAAAATTGTTTAAAATGCTAAACTACAAACACATTGTGAAAATATTACAATAAAAATATAGAAAAAAAATACCAGCAGCTGTAAAGTTTCGATCCATGAAGGAAAGAAGAAAGCTTATAGCTGAATAAATTTGCATATACATTAAAATTTGTTTTCTGTTCTATCATTTTTTTTATGAATTAAGTAACATTTATGACAATCTTTTCCCAAAACACAATATAGAAGGTGAGATATAACAGGATAATGCATATATTTATCATTTGTTTTCAAAACGCTAACAAAAAAGAGGGACTCCAAAAATGTATTGTGGGACCCCATTTTTATGGTTTGATGGGGTCCCTGGACCCCATTTTGAAAATTCCTAGCGCCAACACTGATGGAGTATTGGTGCGTGCAAAACAGCGGCAGGCGGCTGTGGCCTGCGGGCCGGTTCTAATACTAATCAAATATCATCCTGGGGGCTATAGATAATTCATTCACGGGCCTTGACGTTGACACCTCTGTAGATGTAATGTTCTAAGGTTTTTAAACTTATGTTTTAATCATGCTAATATTGTTTAATATGCTAAACTAGAGCATAGTAATAAAAAAGAGTGGATTGTTGTTGAGTGTTGCTCAAGGTAATATTATTCATATGGTGGTAGGATACCCATGATTTTAGCCTTTCAAAGCTCCTCCTGGACTATCAATTTTTGGCCTTGGTATTTGTCAAACACTGGTTAAGGGATGGCCGTGGCTGCTAGTTTTTTGTTTTGGTGACATTGTTTACCCTGTGGATGCTTTTCCTGCGTGACGTCTTGTAAGTCTTTGCTGTTCTCCAGCATTCTGTTTTTACCCTGTTGTAGATGTAATGTTCTAAGGTTTTTAAACTTATGTTTTAATCTTGCTAAAATTGTTTAAAATGCTAAACTAGAGCATAGTAATAAAAAGGAGTGGATTGTTGTTGAGTGTTGCTCAAGGTAATATAATTCATATGGTGCTAGGATACCCATGATTTCAGCCTTTCAAAGTTCCTCTTGGACTATCAATTTTTGACCTTGGTATTTGTCAAATCCTGGTTAAGGGATGGGCCTTGCTGCTAGTTTTTTTTGTTGGGGACATTGTTTACCCTGTGGATGCTTTTCCTGCGAGACGTCTTGTAAGTCTTTGCTGTTTTCCAGCATTCTGTTTTTGCCCTGTTGTAGATGTCATGTTCTAAGGTTTTTAAACTTATGTTTTAATACTGCTAAAATTGTTTAATACGCTAAACAACACATAGTAATAAAAAAAGTGGATTATTTATTGTGTTTCTCAAGGTAATATTATTCATATGAGGCTAGGATACCCATGATTTCAACCTTTCAAAGCTCCTCTTGGACTATCAATTTTTGCTCGTTTTTTTGTTGGGACTGTTATGATCCCTTGCCCGGATCATGTTTTGTTCTGTTAGTTTGACTTCCTCAGTTCTGTTTTCAGCACCCTTGGGATTGTGTTTTAGTTGCCATGACTGCAGATTAGGTTCACCTGCCTCTGATTAGTGTTCCGGGACGCTCACCTGCTCCTGGGCACTAATCAGAGAGCTACTTATTCCTGTTTCTCGCCACAATCAGTCTGGCTTCCTTATTTGCATTACGCAAGAGTGACAACATTTTCTACTTGCTTCCATGCAACCCGTACGTTAAGTATTTTTCTACGATCTTTGATTCCTGTCCCTGTGCTAAGCTTCGCCATAGCTCCCACGCTATCGGCACCCTTTTCGGTCTTTTGTATTTTTACATGACGCGTATGCTGCATCTTGGGAGAACGACCCCCGCGCATAATCATGCGACCACGTCGTTACAGGGACATTGTTTACCCTGTGGATGCTTTTCCTGCGAGACGTCTCGCAAGTCTTTGCTGTTCTCCAGCATTCTTTTTTTGTTAATTTTGTAGGCTGTTCAGCTTCTGTACGTGCATAGCTTCCACCATGCTTCTGGCGCACTTCCTAGTCGCTCTCGTCTTTTGTTTTGTGGTAAATTAAATATGTTTTGCCTGCAAGCTGCCTCCTGCCTATCTTTCGCATACTGCAGGGGTGTCCAAAGTGCGGCCCGGGGGCCATTTGCGGCCCGCAGGTCATTTTTTAACGGCCCCACGGCACATTTTAAAAATACGATTTGGAAAAAATTAAAAACATAAAAGAGCAAACAGGTGAAATGTAACAAGAAAATGTTGCAATGTTTACTCTAATAACACAAAGCTGACATGCTGGCTGTTTCTTTCTTTAAAAAATAATAATGAATCAAAATCAATGTTATTATGAATTATTGACCTATTCAAGGCTCCAATTACGTCACATTAAATATTCCACTTTGAGATATTTTTTGGGGAAAATGTTGCATATTTTGTGTTTGCCATATAAAAAAACTGGGCTGTTTTTTTTTAAAGAAGGGCCTCAAACGAACAAACAAAAAACATAAACAACAATAAAATGTATAATTGGCGGATAGATCTGAAGTTGAGATTATTGAGATTATTGTGTTAAAGGTAAACAGTAAAAAAAAATTATAATTTATTTTTTAACACTTTAATGAATAGGACCCTTTTGGATCCCCAATAATGTTAGTGTGATTTGTTTTTAAGTGTCACTGCTCAAAAAATAATAATGAATTAAAATCAATGGTGTTATGAGTTATTGACCTTTTTAAGGCTCCAATTATTATATAATGTCAAATATTCCACTTAAAAATTTTATTGGGTGAAAATATTGCATATTTTGTGTTTGTTCCATAAAAAACTGGGTTTTCTTTGACAAAAAGAGCATACAACTTAAATCTTTAAAAACGTTATATTGACAGATAGACCTAATGTTTATCTAGAGATTTAAAACTTGAATAATAATAAAAATAATAATACTGAATAATGACACATTTTTTATACTTTTTTGACCAAAACCCTTTGGGGTACCCGGCTTGAGTGGAGGCCTACATGTATATTTTTTATACATATATTGTTTTTTAAATAAAAAATATCAAAATGGCGCCTGCTTGCTTTGATTTTTCAGTGTGCGGCCCTCAGTGGAAAAAGTTTGGACACCCCTGACATACTGGGATCACGCCAGAGCGAGTCAAATCGTTGAATCTTCGACTTTTAGAAGACCTGCCACTATTTTGAACATCATTAAAAAAAAACCTCACTTTTTCATATAACATGGCATCGTTTTAACATGTGACTTTAATCTTGTGCATGCCTGTACGCTTTAATGATGGGGACAGCTTGACACTGGAACTGACTATTTCTACTCACATTATTTCCTATGGTAAAAACAAAAAACAGTGAACTGATCTGCTTAGCGCTCCAGATTGTGTTCCACCTCAGAGGTTACATTGTATCACATTCCATTTTTTCTCCTCCTATACAGTTTTTGCCACCATAATCCAAAAAGGCCCATTCATCATTGGGACAATACACATTGTCTTCATACAACCCATGCTTGTCATCATGAGGGGAGAGATAAACACTCCGGTAATTGATCTCCAAAGTGGATCAGCACATCTAGTATTTGCATGTTCTCCTCTCGCTGATGTTTCTGCGCCGTCATTCCACGTCATGTATGGTAAATGGCCGCGGTAAAATAAGTGCAGGGCGCCATTTGTCATCACGGCAGCTCACACACACACACACACACACACACACACACTGCCTCTTGCAAGTAGCTGGGACCCAGCGGGACCCGTAAAAGCCTTTTTATGCTGCCACTTTATTGGGAATGGGAAAGCAATAAGTTACATGAGGAAACATAAGGAACACTTGGATACGGATCAGCACTCACGCTCGCCGCCACTCGCTGCCAATGGGGAGCGTGCGGTGCTCGAAATTCACTTAGCTCGCATTTGCACTAAAAAACTGTGTTTTCATTATGTAAAATGAGCCTCGGTCACATTTTAAGGAAATATGCCCCCCCCCCAGTGAAAGGGTCTTTAAGCGTACCCTCCCTGGCCACACCATTAGGTACACCTGCACAATCTAATGACGGTCGTGCAAATGTAAAATGAAGTGCTTTAATTTGTGACAAACCTCATTTCTAAAATTGTGTGTAGCCCACTGAAATGATATGTGGATCCAAAACGTTAATATGGGAGTGTCCTGTGCTTCAACGGACACAGTCGTGGTCAAAAGTTTACACACACTTGTAAAGAACATTATGAACATTCCTCCAGAAGGTCTTATCTTTGAATACATTTGCAAAAAGCTCATTGTCATTATGTGGTAATGTGTGTAGAATTTTGAGAACAAAAAATGGTGTCAAAGGTACGGCCCGCTGGCCAGATCGGATAAAACCGAAATGTTTTAATGAAATAAACTGTAGTTCTAAATGTGTCCACTAGATGTCGCAATAGCAATTATTTGTATCTTTGTAGATGATCCTACATATGTAAAAAAATAAATAAACCACAAGATGTTAGTGCACCAGTCTGTCAGGACGTGGATTTTTACGCAGCTTGCTGCGAGATTTGTTCTCCCGGGATGCAAACAGACTTGACCGGACAAGGCTTGCAGGTAAAAACACGATTTAATCTTGACTATAAAGGGTACAACCAAAAGGTGCTCAAGGCGAAGGCACAACTAAGCGTATGAAACAAAAACTAACACATAGGCAGAAACTATGGACATGAAACAAAACTCGCTAACTGTGGCATGAAAAAACGTACCCGGCAGAGCATGAATCGACGGCATGAACAGAGCAAAAACAGAGTAACGCCGCCAGGCCGACTAACTGGCAAAAACAGGCTTATATAGTCCCTCCTGATTAAAGCAGGTGCGTGTCCTGAACAAATGAGGCAGGTGAAAACTAATGAGGCGGCGTGGAAACTAAAACAAACAAGTGTGCACTAAAAACAGGAACTATGGAGTCCAAAACTAACAGAACATAGCTAAACAAAACATGATCTAGACCACAGATCATGACACAGTGGAGGAAAATGATCAAACTACATAAACAACATCCTGTAAATTGATTTTGATATTGTTTTTTTTTTATCTTGATAGATTGAAAATGAACACCAATGAGTTGACTGATGAACATTATCACATCATTTATTCAGAAAGTATAAATAACGACAAATAAAGATAGAATACTATTAACCGCAACATCCATCCATCCATCCATCCATCCATTTTTCTACCGCTTGTCCCTTTCAGGCGGAAGGCGGGGTACACCCTGGACAAGTCGCCACCTCATCACAGGGCCAACACAGATAGAGAGACAACATTCACACTCACATTCACACACTAGGGCCCATTTATTGTTGCCAATCCACCTATCCCCAGGTGCATGTCTTTGGAGGTGGGAGGAAGCCGGAGTACCCGGAGGGAACCCACGCAGTCACGGGGAGAACATGCAAACTCCACACAGAAAGATCAGGACTACTCAGGACCTTCGTATTGTGAGGCACATGCACTAACCCCTGTACCACCGTGCTGCCCAAACGACAACATTATGATTTTGTACATTTTCAGAATGTGCTTGTTCTATTTTTAAACAAAGAAAACAATCTGAAGTTGTCTTTATTTTGAAGTTATCGTGCGGTGATTTTACCAGTCCGGCCCACTTGGGAGTAGATTTTTCTCCATGTGGCCCCCCATCTAATATGAGTTTGACACCCCTGCTTTAACATAACAAAATGTGGAAAAAGTGAATACTTTTACTATAACTACAACTCTGCTGTGGACACAGCTTAACCCTGTAACACCCCTTGTTGTAAAATGAGAACATTACCTATAACCATCCTAAAAAAACAATCTCTTATATATTTTTTTATTTTTTTACCACATTTACATAGTCATTGGGTCCTATTGTTCAGTCTCACAAGGCTATTTGATCGTACATTTGTTTATAAGTCACGCCTTCTGGCCATGAACTCACACAACCTCTCAAGGTTTCCTTCGAACAACATCTATTTGTTTCATTGGACTGGATTCATCAGATTCAAGTAATTAAAATGTCTTTTATATTTTTTGGGGTTGTTATTACAATGTCTAGAGCAGTGTTTTTCAACCACTGTGCCGCGGCACACTAGTGTGTCGTGAGATACAGTCTGGTGTGCCGTGGGAGATGATCTAATTTCACCTATCTGGGTTAAAAATATTTTTTGCAAAGCAGTAATTATAGTCTGCAAATGATGTGTTGTTGTTGAGTGTTGGTGCTGTCTAGAGCTCGGCAGAGTAACCGTGTAATACTCTTCCATATCCGTAGGTGGCAGCCGTTAGCTAATTGCTTGGTAGATGATAGAAACAGCGGGAGGCAGTGTGCAGGTAAAAAGGTGTCTAATGCTTAAACCAAAAATAAACAAAAGGTGAGTGTCCCAAAGAAAAGACATTGAAGCCTAGGGAAGGCTATGCAGAACGAAACTAAAACTGAACTGGCTACTAAGTAAACAAAAACAGAATGCTGGATGACAGCAAAGACTTACTGTGGAGCAAAGACGGCGTCCACAATGTACATCCGAACATGACATGACGATCAACAATGTCCCCACAAAGAAGGATAAAAACAACTGAAATATTCTTGATTGCTAAAACAAAGTAGATGCGGGAAATATCGCTCAAAGGAAGACATGAAACTGCCACAGGAAAATACCAAAAAGAGAGAAAAAGCCACCAAAATAGGAGCGCAAGACGAGAACTAAAACACGACACACAGGAAAACAGCAAAAAAGTCCAAATAAGTCAGGGTGTGATGTGACAGGTGGTGACAGTACACCTACTTTGAGACAAGAGCTAAATTGATGCATGCTTGGTTATGCTTTAAAGTCATATCCAACTATTGTCACAACGACTTTTTATGGTCAACTGAGTTTTGTTTTTTAATGATTTCTGCGGGTGGTGTGCCTCCGCATTTTTTCAACGGGAAAAATGTGCCTTGGCTCAAAAAAGGTTGAAAAACACTGGTCTAGAGCATGTACATATGTAGTTATTGTGGAACAGATGCATCAAATTTAATTTAGAGCTTGTTATATCATTGTTGCAATTATAAAAGAGGGGGAAAAAGCGTTTTTTAAGAGTTTTATCTTGTTTCATATTTTTTATATTTGTAATAAATGACTTCATAAAAATATAACTAATGTGTGATTATTATTAATGGTATATACCGGGGGTCGGCAACCCGCGGCTCTAGCTCTCTTTAGCGCCGCCCTAGTGGCTCTCTGGAGATTTTTCAAAAATGTATGAAGAATGGAAAAAGATGAGGGGAAAAAAATCTATTTTTTTGTTTAGTATGGTTTCTGTAGGAGGACAACATGACACAAACCTCCCTAATTGTTATAAATCACACTGTTTATATTAAACATGCTTCACTGATTCGAGTATTTGGCGAGCGCCGTTTTGTCCTACTAATTTTGGCGGTCCTTGAACTCACCGTATAGTTTGTTTCCATGTATAACTTTCTCCGACTTTCTAGGACGTGTTTTATGCCACTTCTTTTTCTGTCTCATTTTGTCCACCACACTTTTAACGTTGTGCATGAGTGCACAAAGGTGAGTTTTGTTGATGTTATTGACTTGTGTGGAGTGCTAATCAGACATATTTGGTCACTGCATGACTGCAAGCTAATCGATGCTAACATGCTATTTAGGCTAGCGATATGTACATATTGCATCATTATGCCTCATTTGTAGCTATATTTGAGCTCATTTAGTTTCCTTTAAGTCCTCTTAATTCAATTTATATCTCATGACACATGTAATATGGCTTTTAATTTTTTGCGGCTCCAGACAGATTTGTTTTTTTGTATTTTTGGTCCAATATGGCTCTTTCAACATTTTGGGTTGCCGACCCCTGGTATATACCGTTATGGGGCTAAGTAAGCAATCAACCCTGCAAATGAACCCTTAGTAGTTCAGACAACGTGAGCACAAATAGAGAAATTCTGCTCCCATCAAAGCCCAATGTTGCAATATTACAACATTTCTCTAAAAACATACATAAATATATATTTTTTTTAACTCTTCAATTTCTGCATCAAATGCCTCCTACAACAACATCTGACAGGTCAAATTTTTTTTTTAAAGGTTTTTCTATATTTGGGTCTTACAGGGTTAATAGTCCAAAGTGCAGATGCTAATGTACGATATTTTCCCATAAGAAAGTGATGAGATAATTACATTTTTGAACGACTGTTAGCAGGTTGTTGCTCCACCACACTCGTGCCAGGGGGCTTGACCGTAAACAGCAGTCGGAAAGCGTGTTGCTTATGAATGTTTCAGCTTCAGCCCGTCGGCATTCGCGGCGCGTCACCTGCGTGCCGGCTTTTAATATCCGAGGGTCTCCGCTTTTACGTAACGATCCTCACCTCCCCTTTTCATCAGCGAATAGACCAATAATCACATCTATAACTTCCCCCGTCCTAATATCCAGCGACATGCGAGTGGATTAGCGGCCAGGTGGTCCACCGGGATTTACTTGTTAGGAAATGAGACAGGAAAGTCGTGTTTTGGAGATGTGTGTGTGTCTGTGTGTATGTGTGTGTGTGTGTGTGTGTGTGTGTGATTGTCCCCATGCAGCATCAAACCTTCCCCATCACTTTGGATTTGCGTGGTTTGGCAGCTGCTGCAGCTGACGAGCACTGACAATCTCATTCCCTAGATGGTACCACGTGACCTTCGCACTAGGAGCGCGGTCGCCGTGGGAACTGAAGTGAAAATCTACCCAGACACGCAGAAGGACGCCAGACAAACAAACAAGGGACATGTATAAAGTCATCACATTTAATTGTATCCTGAGAGACACACACACACGTACACAAACGTACACACACACACACACACACGCGCGCGCGCAAGAGGATTTAGCAACAAGAACACCGTGCCATAAATTGGATTGAAAAATCCCCCCCCCCCCGTCACATCAAAATAATGTGCCGGTAATAGTTTACATAACGACAATCTGCGAAAGGGCCTCACGTTCCAGAACAGAAAATGTGCTCATTTCTTGATTAGGGGGACCGTTACGTAGTCGGTATACCATCTGGCCGCCGATGTAACAAAAAAGACGTTAAAGGCCCGTACAAGAGTTCAACTTCTGCAAGTCATAAATAAAGAGTTTAAAGGCCTACTGAAATGAAATGTTCTTACTTAAACGGGGATAGCAGATCCGTTCTATGTGTCATACTTGATCATTTCGCGATATTGCCATATTTTTGCTAAAAGGATTTAGTAGAGAACATCGACGATAAAGTTTTGGTCGCTGATTAAAAAAAAGCCTTGCCTGTACCGGAAGTAGCGTGACGTCGCAGGTTGAAGGGCTCCTCACATTTGCACATTGTTTACACCAGCAGCGAGAGCGATTCGGAACGAGAAAGCGACGATTACCCCATTAATTTGAGCCAGGATGAAAGATTCGTGGATGAGGAACGTGAGAGTGAAGGATTAGAGTGCAGTGCAGGACGTATCTTTTTTCGCTCTGACCGTAACTTAGGTACAAGCTGGCTCATTGGATTCCACACTTTCTCCTTTTTCTATTGTGGATCACGGATTTGTATTTCAAACCACCTCGGATACTATATCCTCTTGAAAATGAGAGTCCAGAACGCGAAATGGACATTCACAGTGACTTTTATCTCCAAGACAATACATCGGCGAAGCATTTTAGCTACGGAGCTAACGTGATAGCCATACTTGCCAACCTTGAGACCTCCGATATCGGGAGGTGGGGGGGTGGGGGATGGAGTCGGGGGTGGGGCGGGGGGCGTGGTTGGGGCGGGGGCGTGGTTAAGAGGGGAATATATTTAAGCTAGAACTCACGAACTCAAGTATTTCATATATATATATATATATATATATATATATATATATATATATATATATATATATATATATATATATATATATATATATATATATATATATATATACATATATATACACACATATATATATGTATATATATATATGTATGAAATACTTGACTTTCAGTGAATTCTAGCTATATATATATATATATATATATATATATATATATATATATATATATATATATATATATATATATATATATATATATATATATATATATATATATACACTACCGTTCAAAAGTTGGGGTCACCCAAACAATTTTGTGGAATAGCCTTCATTTCTAAGAACAAGAATAGACTGTCGAGTTTCAGATGAAAGTTCTCTTTTTCTGGCCATTTTGAGCGTTTAATTGACCCCACAAATGTGATGCTCCAGAAACTCAATCTGCTCAAAGGAAGGTCAGTTTTGTAGCTTCTGTAATAAGCTAAACTGTTTTCAGATGTGTGAACATGATTGCACAAGGGTTTTCTAATCATCAATTAGCCTTCTGAGCCAATGAGCAAACACATTGTACCATTAGAACACAGGAGTGATAGTTGCTGGAAATGGGCCTCTATACACCTATGTAGATATTGCACCAAAAACCAGACATTTGCAGCTAGAATAGTCATTTACCACATTAGCAATGTATAGAGTGCATTTCTTTAAAGTTAAGACTAGTTTAAAGTTATCATCATTAAAAAATACAGTGCTTTTCCTTCAAAAATAAGGACATTTCAATGTGACCCCAAACTTTTGAACGGTAGTGTATATATATATATATATATATATATATATATATATATATATATATATATATATATATATATATATATATATATATATATATATATGTATGTATATATATATATATATATATATATATATGTATATTTATTTTATTATACATATAAATAAAATAAATACTTGAATTTCAGTGTTCTGGAGGCTATCCAGTAGATGGCAGTATTGTCCTGTTTAAGAGTGTCACAACATTGCTGTTTACGGCAGACGAACTGCTTTACGGTAGACTAAACGTGACTGCTGTTGTGTGTTGTTACCGCGCTGGGAGGACGTTAATGAAACTGCCTAACAATAAACCCACATAAGAAACCAAGAACTCGCCCTCGATCATTCTACAGTTATGACGTCATTGGGCAGGCACGCTGTTTATATTGTGGGAAAGCGGACGTGAGAACAGTGCTGTCCCCACTCAGGTCCGCATCGAGCTGGAGGGGGCGTGGCCTCCAGCTCCGGCTGAATACCGGGAGTTTGTCGGGAGAAAATTTCTGCCGGGAGGTTATCGGGAGAGGCGCTGAATACCGGGAGTCTCCCGCTAAAAACGGGAGGGTTGGCAAGTATGGTGATAGCATCGTGCTTAACTGCATATAGAAACAGACGGAATAAGCCCCTGACTGGAAGGATAGACAGAAAATCAACAATACTACCAAACCCTGGACCTGTAACCACACGGTTAATGCTGTACCGCCTGGCGAAGCCTAGCAATGCTGTTGCTAACGACGCCATTGAAGCTAACTCAGCTGCGGGACCTCGACAGAGCTATGCTAAAAACATTAGCTCTCCACCTACGCCAGCTCTCATCTGCTCATCAACACCCATGCTCACCTGCGTTCCAGCGATCGACGGCGCGACGAAGGACTTCACCCGATCATCGATGCGGTCGGCGGCCCGGAGACGGAAGAAGTCAAGGTGAGGACAGGGGCGCGCGTTGTAGCTTTCGACGACACCCCGGCCGCCATCAGAGTTGGCAAGAAACATAACCCAAAGTTACGTACGTGACGTGCACATAGCGCCACGCACGTACGGGCAAGCGATCAAATGTTTGGAAGCAAAAGCTGTACTCACGGTAGCGCGTCTGCTATCCAAGTCAAAGTCCTCCTGGTTGTGTTGCTGCAGCCAGCCTCTAATACACCGATCCCACCTACAGCTTTCTTCTTTGCAGTCTCCATTGTTCATTAAACAAATTGCAAAAGATTCACCAACACAGACGTCCAGAATACTGTGGAATTTTGCGATGAAAACAGAGCTTTTTGTATTGGGACACAATGGTGTCCGAATACTTCCGTTTCAACTATTGACGTCACGCGCATACGTCATCATACATAGACGTTTTCAACCAGAAGTTTTGCGGGAAATTTAAAATTGCACTTTATAAGTCAACCCGGCCGTATTGGCATGTGTTGCAATGTTAAGATGTCATCATTGATATATAAACTATCAGACTGCGTGGTCGGTAGTAGTGGCTTTCAGTAGGCCTTTAAGGATCCATAGCGTTCAGATGATGAAAATTCTCTTAGTTTTTGAGTCGGTAGACAAGCTAACTAACTGTACTTGGAACGTCTTTGGACTTCCGTCTTTTCTTCTATGAGTTTCCTCAAGCTTCTTGAGGAAAGCATCAGTAGAAGAGGACACACAATAAAATACTACAGCAGTTTACCGTGTTTTGAAATGACTGAAATGTTATATTATATACGGTATTCTCAGAGCATTCAATCCATCGCAACTGGACTGTTCAGTTGCCATCATTGATGAAGGACAACATCCATAGACAGTATATTAGCAGTTTAATACTAATCATACAGTAGTTATTTTTTGTTTGTTTTATGATTATGTTAAACACAGCACCCCCGCGACCGCGAAAGGGACAAGCGGTAGCAAAATGGATGGATGGACATACAGTAAGATGAACAGATGAATAGTAATTGCTGACACTTGGTGAAATAGTAGGAGTGAATGAGATCGGACTGCCGATATTATCGGCCGATAAAGGCTTTAAAATGTAATATCGGAAATTATCGGTATCGGTTTCAAAATTAACGGTATGGGTTTACTTTTTAAAACGCCGCTGTGTACACGGACGTAGGGAGAAGTACAGAGCGCCAATAAACCTTAAAGGCACTGCCTTTGGAGGCCGGCCCAATCACATAATATCTACGGCTTTTCACACACACAAGTGAATGCAAGGCATACTTGGTCAACAGCCATACAGGTCACACCGAGGGTGGCCGTATAAACAACTTTAACACTGTTACAAATATGCGCCACACTGCGAACCCACACCAAACAAGAATGACAAACACATTTCGGGAGAACATCCGCACCGTAACACAACATAAACACAACAGAACAAATACCCAGAACCCCTTGCAGCACTAACTCTTCCGGGACGCTACAATATACACCCCCCGCTACCCCCCTACCCTGCCCACCTCAACCCCGCCTCAGGGAGAGCATGTCCCAAATTCCAAGCTGCTGTTTTGAGGCATGTTAAAAAAAAATAATGCACTTTGTAACTTCAATAAAAAATATGGCAGTGCCATGTTGGCATTTTTTTCCCCATAACTTGAGTTGATTTATTTTGGAAAACCTTGTTACATTGTTTAACGCATCCAGCGGGGCATCACAACAAAAGTAGGCATAATAATGTGTTAATTCCACGACTGTATATATCGGTATCGGTTGATATCGGAATCGGTAATTAAGAGTTGGACAATATCGGAATATCGGATATCGGCAAAAAAGCCATTATCGGACATCTCTAGGTGTAACGGTACAGTGGGAGAAGGAGACAGCACGGATGCAGGGACGTTTATTGAAATACATATATATATATATATACATATATATGTATATATATATATATATATATATATATGAAGCATGTGATTAAACCAAATGTATACAGTGTGACTATGTGTAGCGAGTATATGAGGAGTGTTACCGGGAGGTGTTAAAGCTTCGTGTTGAGATTGGTGCAGAAGTCAAAAGTTAAAGTTAAAGTGAGGGGAGCAGTGAGCGGCAGCGGTGGCCGTGCTCTGGAGTCATTTTGGTGATTCAACCCCCAATTCCAACCCTTGATGCTGAGTGCCAAGCAGGGAGGTAATGGGTCCCATTTTTATAGTCTTCGGTATGACTCGGCCGGGGTTTGAACTCACGACCTACCAATCTCAGGGCGGACACTCTAACCACTAGGCCACCGAGCAGGTAAAATGTCCACTTGCACGCATGCCTATTTAGACGAACATAATCTGCAATCTAACTTCCCTCGTGTGAGTAAGTTAAATGTCCTGTCCTAGTGGTCCTAGGTGAGTCGTTTGTTGAGGGGAGGCGGAGGTTCTTCGAGCTGTCTTTTTGAAGATAAGACAGCGCTGGCAGGGAGATAGCGACCTGTCTGCTGAGGCTTTCCATCCACATGCCTCCATCTCCTCATCTGTTGCCTTCAAGATGAAAGAAAACAGTTTGCAGCTACCTCGCAGTTACCCCTGCAACACAAATGACTAGTGTGTGTGTGTGTGTGTGTGTGTGTGTGTGTGTGTGTGTGTGTAAGCGCTGCAAGGCTGTAGGAGTGTGCGTTAGCGTGAGGTTGTTGACATTCTAAAAGAGGTGTAAGGTCAGGGGTCGTGTCAGCCCGACTCGGCTGTCGCTCCCCTGAGCTGTTTGGTCAAATCCCCGGCAGCTCCTTCAGCTGCTGTTTGAACATCATCAATCTGGCACAGGCTGGAACGCTGCAGGCCTCTGTGTTGGCTCTACAGTCATCTTCTTCTTCTACCACCACCACTACTACTAGTACTGTACACACCACCGTGTGCCACAGAACGGAGTGGCAAGATAACCACACTGCAAAAACTGAAATCTAAGTAAGATGAAATATCTCAAATAAGGGTGATATTTGCTTATTTTCTGTCTGATAAGATCATTCTTCTCACTAAGCAGATTTGATGTTAGAGTGTTTTACTTGTTTTAAAGGCCTACTGAAATGAAATGTTCTTATTTAAACGGGGATGGCAGGTCCATTCTATGTGTCATACTTGATCATTTCGCGATATTGCCATATTTTTGCTGAAAGGATTTAGTAGAGAACATCGACGATAAAGTTCGCAACTTTTGGTCGCTGATAAAAAAAAAAGCCTTGCCTGTACCGGAAGGAGCGTGACGTCACAGGTTGTGGAGCTCCTCACATCTGCACATTGTTTACAATCATGGCCACCAGCAGCGAGAGCGATTCGGACCGAGAAAGCGACGATTACCCCATTAATTTGAGCGAGGATGAAAGATTCGTGGATGAGGAAAGTGAGAGTGAAGGATTAGAGGGCAGTGGAAGCGATTCAGACAGGGAAGATGCTGTGAGAGGCGGGTGGGACCTGATATTCAGCTGGGAATGACTAAAACAGTAAGTAAACACAAGACATACACTACCGTTCAAAAGTTTGGGGTCACCCAAACAATTTTGTGGAATAGCCTTCATTTCTAAGGACAAGAATAGACTGTCGAGTTTCAGATGAAAGTTCTCTCTTTCTGGCCATTTTGAGCGTTTCATTGACCCCACAAATGTGATGCTCCAGAAACTCAATCTGCTCAAAGGAAGGTCAGTTTTGTGGCTTCTGTAACGAGCTAAACTGTTTTCAGATGTGTGAACATGATTGCACAAGGGTTTTCTAATCATCAATTAGCCTTCTGAGCCAATGAGCAAACACATTGTACCACTAGACCACTGGAGTGATAGTTGCTGGAAATGGGCCTCTATACAGCTATGTAGATATTGCACCAAAAACCAGACATTTGCAGCTAGAATAGTCATTTACCACATTAGCAATGTATAGAGTGTATTTCTTTAAAGTTAAGACTAGTTTAAAGTTATCTTCATTGAAAAGTACAGTGCTTTTCCTTCAAAAATAAGGACATTTCAATGTGACCCCAAACTTTTGAACGATAGTGTATATATACTCTATTAGCCACGACACAACCAGGCTTATATTTAATATGCCACATAACAAACACCTCCCCCCTCCCGTCCATATAACCCACCAATACAACTCAAACACCCGCACAACACACTCAATCCCACAGCCCAAAGTACCGTTGACCTCCGTAAAGTTCATACAGCACATATATTTCCCCAAAGTTACGTACGTGACATGCACATAGCGGCACGCACGTATGGGCAAGCGATTAAATGTTTGGAAGCCAAAGCTGCGTACTCACGGTAGCGCGTCTGCTATCCAACTCAAAGTCCTCCTGGTTATGTTGCTGCAGCCGGCCGCTAATACACCGCTTCCCACCTACAGCTTTCTTCTTTGCTGTCTTCATTGTTCATTAAACAAATTGCAAAAGATTCACCAACACAGATGTCCAGAATACTGTGGAATTTTGCGATGAAAACAGACGACTTAATAGCTGGCCACAATATGTCCGCTACAATCCGTGACGTCACGCGCAAACGTCATCATACTTAGACGTTTTCAGCAGAATATTTTGCGGGAAATTTAAAATTGCATTTTACTAATCTAACCCGGCCATATTGGCATGTGCTGCAATGTTAAGATTTCCTCATTGATATATAAACTATCAGACTGCGTGGTCGGTAGTAGTGGCTTTCAGTAGGCCTTTAAGGGTTTTGGTCCTAAATGATCTCAGTAAGATATTACAGCTTGTTGCTGAGATTTGATGACCTATATTGAGTAAAACATGCTTGAAACTAGAATATCAACTGTTGCAAAGCTGTATCATCAACACTCACAAGTATAAAACTGCAAATCATATGGTCTAAAAATGCATTTTTCCATCGATAACATGACATCATCGCACCAAGTGCGTGCTCTTTCAGTCAATTAGTGCGCATATATACAACCCGGCCCCCGGCCAATATTTTTTCAATTGTAATTTTGAGGAATTCATCTGAATGTGCATGAACTATTTCTGTTCAAAATTGTTTGAAATGTCACACGTTAAATGTTTACATATTAACTGTCAGTTTACTGTACTGTGCTAACTGTACTACTATATGAGTACGTGTTTTCTATTGTTTCATTGAAAATAGAACAGCAAAGTCCATTTGGCTGTCATCTGTTTTAATTATCAGACACAATTGTGTCAAAATCATGATTTTCTTTTTTTTCATGCTTGAAATAAGAAATTATTTCAAGCATGAAAAAAAAGAAAATCATGATTTTCTTTTTTTTCATGCTTGAAATAAGAAATTATTTCAAGCATAAGAAATTATTTCAAGCATGAAAAAAAAGAAAATCATGATTTTCTTTTTTTTCATGCTTGAAATAATTTCTTATTTCAAGCATGAAAAAAAAGAAAATCATGATTTTCTTTTTTTTCATGCTTGAAATAATTTCTTATTTCAAGCATGAAAAAAAAGAAAATCATGATTTTGACACAATTGTGTCTGATAATTAAAACAGATGACAGCCAAATGGACTTTGCTGTTCTATTTTCAATGAAACAATAGAAAACACGTACTCATGTAGTAGTACAGTTAGCACAGTACAGTAAACTGACAGTTAATATTCAAACATTTAACATGTGACATTTCAAACAATTTTGAACAGAAATAGTTCATGCACATTCAGATGAATTCCTCAAAATTACAATTAAAAAAATGTTGGCCGGGGTCCGGGCTGTATATATGCGCACTAATTGACTGAAAGAGCACGCACTTGGTGCGATGATGTCATGTTATCGATGGAAAAATGCATTTTTAGACCATATGATTTGCCTGAGTGGCTAGTAGACCCCGAGAGTAACAAGCGGTTGCCTTGTTGCCTTTCCATTAAGAACAATAAATTCATTTTTTGTATAAGTTTGCTGAAATGTAATGCCGAGCGCATATCATTATGTCAAGATAATGGCACTAGCATTTACTTCATTTAAGAATATTTTTCAACATATTGAGCAAAAAGGTCTCTTTTTTTTTCTACCAAGAAAAGTGCACTTGTTATTAGTGAGAATATACTTATTTTAAAGGTATTTTTGGGTTCATTGAGGTTAGCTAATTTTACTTGTTTTGGAAAGTCTTGACAAGTCAAATTTTCTTGTTCTATTGGCAGATAATTCTGCTTAGTTCAAGTACAATGCCCCTAACTTTTGTATTTTTTTTTTCTTGTTTTTGAACACTGACTTTTTGCAGTGAGTACCTTGAAGGTGTAACCCATTTACATTTACATTTGATTTGTTATTATTGTATTGTTTCTTATGGGGATTATTTCTACAATTTTCTTCAGTCTGTCTGTAATGTAAAACCGAGTTACCACTGTAGTTAGAAACTGAAATAATGCCGAGTGATGGTGATTTCGTAGCACGGTACATTTTTTTGTATTTCCATCCGCACATGGCGGTCCCTTTTGCAACCCCCTGCAACGATGCGCCTGCAGCCGGTTGCTAATGCTTTAATTGGCACAATATTGGTCACTGCTGGGTTCACGGTGGTAATTAAATGTGACTTGGGTTTCCAGGAGTGTGCATGAAGTAATAATGAGCTAATCAAAAAGCACTTGGGCTGATTGCCACGAAATTAACACCCAGTGAGAGGATGGGAACGGATTGCCTATCTGCTGGCGGGCTCACGGCGCACATCTGCATTTTCATTTCGATTGTTCCTGCCGCGTCGTTGTGGGCGAAAATGACAGCGAGTGTGTCAGGCTCAAACACTGATGACATCTATTAAACGAGACAAGAAGCAAGGAATTAAACAGAGACAGAATTCAATTTGGCTCAATTTGAGGAGAAACGCCTGGACACTGTACCCTCGAACAGATTTCTCAGCACGCTCTGGCGAAAAATTGTACCACCTCTTTTTATTTGGACTTTACCATGTTTACATAACAACAGCTGTTTCTAAAGGAATGTGGGGTATGTAAACAACCATTGTTTTCGGTCACATTAACACAAAAGAAAAAGATGCCTCACGCTTGGACTCATACTTGTCAACCTTGAGACCTCCAAATTCGAGAGATTTGGGGGCGGGCGCGACAGTAGCACAGGCTTTGAAGGAGCAGTGTAATATTCTGGGTTGGAGTCAATAACCAGGCGAGGTGACGAAGTTACGTCTCTTCACTTCATACTTCAGAACCGACTCCCACACTTGCCGTCAGGGTGCGCAATACAACGTAAACCGTTGGCCAACCAAAAAGTAACCACAGAAGTGTTCTGTGGTTACTTTTTGGTTGGCCAATCGGACGTGACGACAGGCTGTCCTCACTCTGGTCTGCACGGACCTGGAGGGGGCGTGCCTTAAGTCCGGCTGGAAATTGGGAGAAATTCGGGAGAATGGTTGTCCCGGGAGATTTTCGGGAGAGGCACTGAAATTCGGGAGTCTCCCGGAAAATTCGGGAGGGTTGGCAAGTATGCTTGGACTGGTCCTGGATCGAGCTTGGGCAGGTCTTGGATCACAATAGATAACACCTCCCGTCTCCTCCCATTAAACACAATGGAATTTTACAAGCCTTTCGCTTGGTGCAACAAAGACAGCTTTCGTCTGTTCACTGGGAAGTTTTTTAATAATTTACATACAATTTTTCTGACAAGTG
The DNA here is from genome assembly GCF_033978785.1 of Entelurus aequoreus. Classification (NCBI taxonomy): domain Eukaryota; kingdom Metazoa; phylum Chordata; class Actinopteri; order Syngnathiformes; family Syngnathidae; genus Entelurus; species Entelurus aequoreus. The sequence continues at coordinate 48,309,919 of NC_084747.1, read as the reverse complement.
ACTTCCGAGCATTCATGAGGGCAACGCTTGAATTGTAAATGTTGAAAAGGGTGTCGCTAACAAGTGGCGAGATGTGGCGGGGTCCGCTTGAGGGGATTGTGTTGCCCCCCCGCCCCCCGCTTCAATTGAAGTGACATTTGTCAAAAAATAAATAAATAAATAAAAAGGCACAAGAGGCATTTCTCTGGGGAAATTTGGCTAGAAGCTTCCATCGCCACCCTGCCGCTCCAGGTAATGCGGGAATGCCTCATCTCCTTGAGAGGTGAGGTATAGTGGAAGGTAACAGCTTTGGTACTTTGCCGCTCAACATGAACAAACAGGCACCATGTGTTACCACTTTAGTTGAATCGATAACAAGTGAAGACGTTACAAATTGTTTCGTTTCTCGCAAACGTAGAGAGGACAGCTATAGTCTGAGAGCCTGGTGCAGGATCCAAACTATTCATTTTGAAGTATTGCTTTTGTGACATGCAAGTTGCACTGAATTGTAATATGCAAAACCCAAAACCGGTGAAGTTGGCATGTTGTGTAAATGGTAAATAAAAAACAGAATACAATGATTTGCAAATCCTTTTCAACTTATATTCAATTGAATATACCGCAAAGACTAGATATTTAATGTTCAAATTGGAAAATAATCAATAACTTAGAATTTAATGGCAGCAACACATTGCAAAAAAGTACGCACAGGGGCATTTTTACCACTGTGTTACATGGCCTTTCCTTTTAACAACACTCAGTAAACGTTTGGGAACTGAGGAAACCAATTTTTGAAGCTTTTCAGGGGGATTTCTTTCCCATTCTTGCTTGATGTACAGCTTAAGTTGTCCAAAAGTCCGGGGTCTCAATTGTGCTATTTTACTCTTCATATTGCACCACACATTTTCAATGGGAGACAGGTCTGGACTACAGGCAGGCCAGTCTAGTACCCGCACTCTTTTACTATGAAGCCACGTTGATGTAACACGTGGCTTGGCATTGTCTTGCTGGAATAAGCAGGGGCGTCCATGATAACGTTGGTTGGATGGCAACATTTGTTGCTCCAAAACCTGTATGTACCTTTCAGCATTAATGGCGCCTTCACAGATGTGTAAGTTACCCATGCCTTGGGCACTAATACACAGAGGTGTGGACTCGAGTCACATGACTTGGACTCGAGTCAGACTCGAGTCATGCATTTGATGACTTTAGACTCGACTTGACAAAATGTAAAGAGACTTGCAACTCGACTTAGACTTTAACATCAATGACTTGTGACTTCACTTGGACTTGAGGCTTTTGACTTGACATGACTTGCTACTTTCCCCAAAACCTAAAGCTTAAAAAGTTATTTGGGAGCGCTCCGTATCTTTCATTTTGTACGTGTCTGTCTATCAGCGTGTGTGCTGCGTGTCAGCGTGTGTGCTCTCAGTACAACAACCAATCAAATTAGATCTACATTGTTTTCATCACACAGCATTCAGCCAATCAAATTGCAGGACAACCAATGAACAAGAGTTGTCAAACAACGTGCCAGTGAGAAAGATTTATGCCTAGGTTGGTTTCGCTCGGGTATAAAAACTACGACTTGGTCAACAAAAAACGAATTGCCGTATGCAAATCACGCAGTTCGAATATTACAGACGGAGACGCAACAACTTCAACAAGATGCACAAATAAGGGTAAGTTTTGAATGTAAGATAACGTTTATTGGCTAAGTAACATGACTTTTATTTGCTGTGTAGTTAAATCAGTGAGGCTGTAAACTCACTGCTAACGTCATAACCATAGACATCTTATAAGTAGACGCAGCATCGAGCGCTACTGCTTACTGGCGCAGACGAGACGCGGAGCCGCCATCTTGGAGTGGTGATCCGCTCCACTCAGTGCAATTCATTTGGCAGGAGCAATGAACTGTCAGCGCATTTAATTCATTTTACCTCACTGAATACCACTCATTTTCACGTGCTTTTTTGTCATACGTGTAGCTATGATAAAGGACACATGTTTTATTATTCATAGTTTGCTTAACAGTAATATACTATTCTTATATGCTATAAGTGACCAGACGTCCGAGATCAAAACTGGGAATATAATCCCAGAGAAGGGGGAAAAAAACGGTCAGCTATTTTTAAGTTGAAGAAACAATATGATTAGGTTATATATACATGCGTATATCCTACATAAACAATGTATGAATACATTAAATATCTATATATCTTATAGACCGTATCTCTGTTGCTGCAGCAGCAGAGAGTTTATTCTGTCTTGACACTTTGTATTGATATTTTGTATTACATTCTTCCCTTAAATGATCATGTTTACAGTGATTGTTATATATGTATTTTTTTATGTATGTCGCTTTGGATAAAAGCGTCTGCCAAATACTTAAACATATATAAACACCTGTAAGTCTTTATATCAGCTAAAACCACCAATCTGTTTCACTGGATTCAGAAAAGAACCAAATGCTGTCTTACCCAACAATGTTAGTATTTGAATATTGTTACTTGAAGACTTATTCCTGGTTACAATTATACTGTTAAGAAAGTATTGTCTTATATTTTGCCTAAAATGAGAATGCATCATAATCAGTGGCGGCTGGTGAATTTTGTTTTAGGTGGGGCTGAAAGTTTGTAAACCAAACCCCTGTAGGGGCGTCATCCTCCCCCAGAAGATTTCTTTGTGATTTTCACATACAAATATTGAAGATCTTTGCTCCTTCTCAACTCTGTGGTAATATTCTTTTCATAAAATACAACCAATAGTACATTAAAGGCCTACTGAAACCCACTACTACCGACCATGCAGTCTGATAGTTTATATATCAATGATGAAATCTTAACATTATAACACATGCCAATACGGCGGGTTAACTTATAAAGTGACATTTTAAATTTGCCGCTAAACTTCCGGTTCGAAACGCCTCTGAGGATGACGTATGCGCGTGACGTAGCCCGGCGAACACGGGTATGCCTTCCACATTGAAGCCAATACGAAAAAGCTCTGTTTTCATTTCATAATTCCACAGTATTCTGGACATCTGTGTTCGTGAATCTGTTTCAATCATGTTCATTGCATTATGAAGAAGGAAGCTGAGCAAGCAAAGAAGAAAGTTGTCGGTGCGAAATGGACGTATTTTTCGAACGTAGTCAGCCACAACAGTACACAGCCGGCGCTTCTTTGTTTACATTCCCGAAAGATGCAGTCAAGATGGAAGAACTCGGATAACAGAGACTCTAACCAGGAGGACATTTGACTTGGATACACAGACGCCTGTAGAGAACTGGGACAACACAGACTCTTACCAGGATTACTTTGATTTGGATGACAAAGACGCAGACGTGCTACTGTGAGTATGCAGCTTTGGCTTTTTTTTGCGTATGTACGTAACTTTTTTAAAATATATAAGCTTTATGAACCTTGGGTTAGGTGAACGGTCTTTTGGGCTGAGTGATTGTGTGTGTTGATCATGTGTTTGAATTGTATTGGCGTGTTCTATGGAGCTAGGAGCTAGCAGAGGAGCTAGCATAACACGTACCGTACCTACGTGCGCGTCACGTACGTAACTTTTTAAAAATATATAAGCTTTATGAACCTTGGGTTAGGTGAACGGTCTTTTGGGCTGAGTGATTGTGTGTGTTGATCAGGTGTTTGAATTGTATTGGCGTGTTCTATGGAGCTAGGAGCTAGCAGAGGAGCTAGGAGCTAGCATAACAAACACGCAGGTGTTATTATGCAGGATTAATTTGTGGCATATTAAATATAAGCCTGGTTGTGTTGTGGCTAATAGAGTATATATATGTCTTGTGTTTATTTACTGTTGTAGTCATTCCCAGCTGAATATCAGGTACCGTGAGTATGCAGCCTTGGCTGCTAAACATTCGATAACTTGACCGTTTGTGCGCGTCACGTACGTAACTTTTAAAAAATATATAAGCTTTATGAACCTTGGGTTAGGTAAACGGTCTTTTGGGCTGAGTGATTGTGTGTGTTGATCAGGTGTTTGAATTGTATTGGCGTGTTCTATGGAGCTAGGAGCTAGCAGAGGAGCTAGGAGCTAGCATAACAAACACGCAGGTGTTTTTATGCAGGATTAATTTGTGGCATATTAAATATAAGCCTGGTTGTGTTGTGGCTAATAGAGTATATATACGTCTTGTGTTTATTTACTGTTGTAGTCATTCCCAGCTGAATATCAGGTCACCCCCGGCTCTCACAGCATCTTCCCTATCTGAATAGCTTCAACTCCCCACTAGTCCTTCACTTGCACTTTACTCATCCACAAATCTTTCATCCTCGCTCAAATTAATGGGGAAATTGTCGCTTTCTCGGTCCGAATCTCTCTCACTTCATGCGGCCATCATTGTAAACAATAGGGAACTTTGCGTATATGTTCAACTGACTACGTCACGCTACTTCCGGTAGGTGCAAGCCTTTTTTTTATCAGATACCAAAAGTTGCAATCTTTATCGTCGTTGTTCTATACTAAATCCTTTCAGCAAAAATATGGCAATATCGCGAAATGATCAAGTATGACACATAGAATAGATCTGCTATCCCCGTTTAAATTAAAAAAATTCATTTCAGTAGGCCTTTAATGTTAAATCTTACTTGTGAAAAGTAATCCCCCGATTCCTTTTTTCAACAGTCCGCTCATTTGAGCAGGAAAACGCTGAACACCAGCCTGGCATCTTTGTTTTCTACCTGTCAACTGTCAGTTTAGGCTGCTCGCCGGCTCATCATCACCACTTCAAGATGCAAATTGCTCGCGTCACAGCAACCAATGCTGCGTCTACTTATAAGATGTCTATGGTTATAACATCATTTCAAACACAGCAATATGTTGCGTCCACTGCAGTTCGCTACCTTATTCATACTTTTTGTCAAGTGATTTTTTTAAGCAGGGTTGCATGAAGTACCTACAATTAACGTTACGTTACTCAATGTATCACACACAGTAACATAACGTTAAGACGGCGGTCAGCAGCACCGCGTATTTTAGCCACCTACAAAAAGACAAACATAGTCAAATAAAGGTCAGTTAAAATGTATACTATATTAAGAATATGTGTACATATTGCATAGGGCCCTGACATCTAAAAAGTACAACTCTGTTCATTGTTATGTTCATGTATTTGTTATGTTTTTCATGTGTACACACACATCAACACACATACAGTATGAGATGAGATCAATGAGATAAGGTAAGAACAGAATAGAAACTGCTGTGGAACTAGTTACAATGCAATATGCCATGGAAATACAATGTTAACACTTTTGTACAAATAAGTACAGTTGCACTTGTTTTTGCAAATGTGTTTATTCTGTAAAGGAATGAGTTAAATGTTTAAAATTGTTTAAACTATTAAAATGACTGGTTAATAGTGCTATTATGAATTGCAATGTCAGTACTATTTTTTTTCCTGCTATTTCAAATGCACTTGTTTTAATAAACAAATACAGCGGTTTAAAAGCATACACAATCTGTGTAAAAATATTAGTCTGCGGTTAAAAGGACTTGAAAGGACTCGAAACTCAAAATGCAGGACTTGTGACTTGACTTGAGACTTTCCAGTCTTGACTTTGGACTTGACTCGGGACTTGCCTGTCTTGACTCGGGACTTGACTCGAGACTTGAGGGCAAAGACTTGAGACTTACTTGTGACTTGCAAAGCAATGACTTGGTCCCACCTCTGCTAATACACCCCCATACCATCACAGATGCTGGCTCTTTCAACTTTCCGCCTATAACAGTCCAGATGGTTATTTTCCTCTTTGGTCCGGAGGACACGACGTCCACAGTTTCCAAAAACAATTTGAAATGTGGACTCGTCAGACCCCAGAACACTTTTCCACTTTGTATCAGTCCATCTTAGATGAGCTCAGGCCCAGCGAAGCCGGCGGCGTTTCTGGGTGTTGTTGATAAATGGCTTTCGCTTTGCATAGTAGAGTTTTAACTTGCGCTTACAAATGTAGGGACAAACTGTAGTTACTGACAGTGGTTTTCTGAAGTGTTCCTGAGCCCATGTGGTGATATCCTTTACACACTGATGTCGTTTTTTTTTTTTTTATGATCGAAGGTCACGGGCATTCAATGTTGGTTTTCAGCCTTGCTGCTTACGTGCAGAGATTTGTCCAGATTATCTGAACCTTTTGACGATATTACGAACCGTAGATGGTGAAATCCCTAAATTCCTTGCAATAGCTGGTTGAGAAATGTTGTTCTTAAACAATTTGCTCACGCATTTTTCACAAAGTGGTGACCCTCGCCCCGTCCTTGTTTGTGAATGACTGAGCATTTCATGAAAGCTGCTTTTATACCCAATCATGGCACCCACCCGTTCCCAATTAGCCTGTTCACTTAGACTTAGACTTAGACTTAGACTTAGACAAACTTTAATGATCCATAATAAGTGTTTGATGAGCATTCCTCAACTTTCTCAGTCTTTTTTGCCACTTGTGCCAGCTTTTTTTAAACATGTTGCAGGCACCAAATTCCAAATGAGCTAAAATTTGCAAAAAAATCACAACGTTTTCCAGTTCGAACCTTAAATATCTTGTCTTTGCAGTCTATTCAATTGAATATAAGTTGAAAAGGATTCGCAAATCATTGTATTCAGTTTTTATTTACCATTTACACAACGTGCCAATCCACTGGTTTTGGGTTTTGGGAATACTTTATTAATGTAAATATAAGGTTAAATAATAAATGATAACATGGAAAACAAAACATAGCATATTGTCGTAATTACCATATCATAACCAAAACAATTACAGCAAATGTACAAAAAACATGCTTATGTGAGCTATTTCATTGAGAGTCTTATTTTGTCAGTTAATGTATTGATAATAATAATAATAATTGATTAGATTACCAGTATATAGCGCTTTTCTAGGCACTTAAAACGCTGTACAATAAGAACTGAGAAACTATCATTAATTCACTCCATAGTCACACATGGTGGTGGTAAGCTACATTCGTGACCACACCTGCCCTGGGGTAGACTGACAGAAAGGCGGCTGCCAATTTGTGGCTCTGGGAGCAAGGTGGGTCAAATGTCTTGCACAAGGATACAAGGGCAGTGACGAGAATGATGATTTTATTTTTTTTTATTGTGAAAAGCAGATGTGTACTGTCGGTTTTAAGGGCTCTTCATGACTGCTTTTTTGAAGAGGAACAAGGCTGTGTTAAGATGAAAAAAAAGTACCTGCCTGCAGTCCTTTCTTCACATTAAGTCTGCACAACCTCACCGACAATGAAATTCAAAAAGAGCGACAGACGCCGTGTCTCGGCCTGGATTGCTGCACAAAAATGTTGATGCATTCAATTATCGCAGAAATAATGAAATGGTGATACTTTGTACTTCCTTCTACTTCATTTAAAACTACGTTAAGCCTCCCGAGCCACGAAAAACGGATGTACTCAAAAAAGTGTTAAGTAAGTCATCCAATATTATCTTTTATATAATTACTGTTTTTTTGTTTGTTTTGTTTTTATGTTTTATGTTTTTTTTGTCGAAAATAAAACATCTAAATAGTTTATTATGGGAACAACACAAAATATGCAATATTTCAGAAAATTATTTGCAAAGTGGAATACTTTAGTTGAGGTAATTAAAGCCTCTAATAGGTCAGTAATTCACACCAACACTGATTTTTATGCTGTATTATTTTGGAACAATGACAGTTTAAAAAAAATAATAATAATATCCACAGTTAGACGAAAAACGGGTGCGCTCAAAATAATTTTATAATAAGTCATATATATATATATATTAGGGATGTCCGATAATGGCTTTTTGCCGATATCCGATATTCCGATATTGTCCAACTCTTTAATTACCGATACCGATATCAACCGATACCGATATATAAAGTCGTGGAATTAACACATTAATTTGGACAACCAGGTATGGTGAAGATAAGGTCCTTTTTTTAAAAAAATAATACAATAAAATAAGATAAATAAATTAAAAACCTTTTTCTTGAATACAAAAGAAAGTAAAACAATATGAGAACAGTTACATAGAAACTAGTAATTAATGAAAATGAGTAAAATTAACTGTTAAAGTTTAGTACTATTAGTGGACCAGCAGCACGCACAACCATGTGTGCTTACGGACTGTATCCCTTGCAGACTGTATTGATATATATTGATATATGATGTAGGAACCAGAATATTAATAACAGAAAGAAACAACCCTTTTGTGTGAATGAGTGTAAATGGGGGAGGGAGTTTTTTTTGGGTTGGTGCACTAATTGTAAGTGTATCTTGTGTTTTTTATGTTGATTTGATAAAAAAAACCAAAAAAAAACCCACAAAAAAAACCCCGATACCGATAATAAAAAACCGATACCGAAAATTTCCGATATTACATTTTAAAGCATTTATCGGCAGGCCGATATTATCAGACATCTCTAATATATATATATATATATATATATATATATATATATATATATATATATATATATATATATATATATGGATGATGTTTGATAAGAAATTATCGAGAGCAAGTCTATTATCGAATCCTCTTATCGAACCGATTCCTTATCGATTCTCTTATCGAGTCCAGATAGGTTGTTGTATATGGAAAAAAACACACAATATTTGGTTTAACAAAAGCTCACTTTTATTATATTATATTTATTTGCAAAGTGATTTATATCGGTGGATATCGATAATTATTGATATTTTCTTATGACCTACACTACCGTTCAAAAGTTTGGGGTCACCCAAACAATTTTGTGGAATAGCCTTCATTTCTAAGAACAAGAATAGACTGTCGAGTTTCAGATGAAAGTTGTCTTTTTCTGGCCATTTTGAGCGTTTAATTGACCCCACAAATGTGATGCTCCAGAAACTCAATCTGCTCAACGGAAGGTCAGTTTTGTAGCTTCTGTAACGAGCTAAACTGTTTTCAGATGTGTGAACATGATTGCACAAGGGTTTTCTAATCATCAATTAGCCTTCTGAGCCAATGAGCAAACACATTGTACCATTAGAACACTGGAGTGATAGTTCCTGGAAATGGGCCTCTATACAACTATGTAGATATTGCACCAAAAACCAGAAATTTGCAGCTAGAATAGTCATTTACCACATTAGCAATGTATAGAGTGTATTTCTTTAAAGTTAAGACTAGTTTAAAGTTATCTTCATGGAAAAGTACAGTGCTTTTCCTTAAAAAATAAGGACATTTCAATGGGACATTTCAATGTGACCCCAAACTTTTGAACGGTAGTGTATCTATAATAAGGATCTGCAGAAAAAAAAAAAAGTTTTACCCTATGTGTTTTTATTTCGAATGTAAGTTTTCTCTGATTATAATCCCCCAAGCCAGAAAGGAAACGTCAACACAAGTATAGAAAACACTCAATGTAAACAAAATTGCAAAACTACATTGAACAATAAGCAATAACCACTTAAGATTAAGGTGCAAAAAATAAGGAATACACAAGAAATGCTCAATAAGGTGTAACAAAATAGTGCAAAGCGTGAAAATGTAAAGACAGACAAAAATGAGAACTGTTTTTGCTTGTTAAGTGTCACCTGTGCTTAAAGGTGACATGGCTATTTTGTTATGACCTATCTATAATAAGGATCTGCAGAAGAAATTTTTTTTTTTTTTACTAGGGATGTCCGATAATGGCTTTTTGCCGATATCCGATATGCCGATATTGTCCAACTCTTTAATTACCGATACCGATATCAACCGATACCGATATCAACCGATATATACAGTCGTGGAATTAACACATTATTATGCCTAATTTGGACAACCAGGTATGGTGAAGATAAGGTACTTTTTAAAAAAATGAATCAAATAAAATAAGATAAATAAATTAAAAACATTTTCTTGAATAAAAAAGAAAGTAAAACAATATAAAAACAGTTACATAGAAACTAGTAATTAATGAAAATTTGTAAAATTAACTGTTGAAGGTTAGTACTATTAGTGGACCAGCAGCACGCACAATCATGTGTGCTTACGGACTGTATCCCTTGCAGACTGTATTGATATATATTGATATATAATGTAGGAAGCAGAATATTAATAACAGAAAGAAACAACCCTTTTGTGTGAATGGGGGAGGGAGGTTTTTTGGGTTGGTGCACTAATTGTAAGTGTATCTTGTGTTTTTTATGTGGATTTAAAAAAAATTAAAAAACACGATACTGATAATAAAAAAACAGATACCGATAATTTCCGATACTACATTTTAACGCATTTATCGGCCGATAATATCGGCAGACCGATATTATCGGACATCTCTAATTTTTACCCTATGTGTTTTTATTTCGAATGTAAGTTTTCTCTGATTATAATCCCCCAAGCCAGAAAGGAAACGTCAACACAAGTATAGAAAACACTCAATGTAAACAAAATTGCAAAACTACATTGAACAATAAGCAATAACCACTTAAGATTAAGGTGCAAAAAATAAGGAATACATAAGAAATGCTCAATAAGGTGTAACAAAATAGTGCAAAGCGTGAAAATGTAAAGACAGACAAAAATGAGAACTGCTTTTGCTTGTTAAGTGTCACCTGTGCTTAAAGGTGACATGGCTATGGTGGTGTGGTATAACACATTATGAGAGTCCATTTTAAAAATCCCCAAATCTGTCTGTGGAAAGGGACTGTGATCAGCGCATTGCAGGAGTGAAAGTCAGCGCCTCTGTCCATGGTGCTGAAACAGAGCGCCATCAGACGGGGGGGCGTGGCACGTACTGACGGCGAGACACAGCTGGCAGATGGTTAGATTGCACAGGTGGTACGTGCTAAACTAATCATCTGTTGCCTTTAACAGTGAGCGGCCGGGTGCAGGAAGGAGAGGAAGTTGGGAGAGAGACTGGAAAGTCCAAAAAGAAGCCGATTATTTGATGGTGGTGTTGAAAAACATTAAAAGCTCACAACCGAAAGACAGCGACTTCTACACTGTCATACCGTTGAGGAGACTTTTCCTAATTTACCGACAATTACGTTGCTCTTTGCAGCACTGGGGCGGCATAGCTCGGTCGGTAGAGTGGCCGTGCCGGCAACTTGAGGGTTCCGGATTCGATTCCCGCTTCTGCCATCCTAGTTACTGCTGTTGTGTCCTTGGGCAAGACACTTTACCCACCTGCTCCCAGTACCACCCACACTGGTGTAAATGTAATTTAGATATTGGGTTTCATTATGTAAAGTGTTAGAATAATCATGTATATATATTATCACACAACTTTGGTATGCTTAAAGGCCTACTGAAAGCCACTACTACCGACCACGCAGTCTGATAGTTTATATATCAATGATGAAATCTTAACATTGCAACACATGCCAATACGGCCGGGTTAGCTTATAAAGTGCAATTTTAAATTTGCCGCTAAACTTCCGGTTGAAAACGTCTATGTATGATGACGTATGCGCGTGACGTCAATTGTTGAAACGGAAGTATTGGTACACCCTTGAATCCAATACAAAAAGCTCTGTTTTCATCTCAAAATTCCAAAGTATTCTGGACATCTGTGTTGGTGAATCTTTTGCAATTTGTTTAATGAACAATGAAGACTGCAAAGAAGAAAGCTGTAGGTGGGATCGGTGTATTAGCGGCGGACTACAGCAACACAACCAGGAGGACTTTGAGATGGATAGCAGACGCGCTAGCCGCCGACCTCACCTTAACTTCCTCCGTCTCCGGGCCGCCGACCGCATCTATGATTGTCGCTCCGTCGATCGCTGGAACACAGGTGAGCACGGGTGTTGATGAGCAGATGAGGGCTGGCATAGGTGGATAGCTAATGTTTTTAGCATAGCTCTGTGAGGTCCCGTAGCTAAGTTAGCTTCAATGGCGTCGTTAGCAACAGCATTGTTAAGCTTTGCCAGCCTGGAAAGCATTAACCGTGTAGTTACATGTCCATGGTTTAATAGTATTGTTGATTTTCTGTCTATCCTTCCAGTCAGGGGCTTATTTCTTTTGTTTCTATCTGTATTGAAGCCCGATGCTATCACGTTAGCTCCGTAGCTAAAGAGCTTCGCCGATGTATTGTCGTGGAGATAAAAGTCACTGTGAATGTCCATTTCGCGTTCTGGACTCTCATTTTCAAGAGGATATAGTATCCGAGGTGGTTTAAAATACAAATCCGTGATCCACAATAGAAAAAGGAGAAAGTGTGAAATCCAATGAACCCTTTTACCTAAGTTACGGTCAGAGCGAAAAAAGAAACGTCCTGCACTGCACTCTAGTCCTTCACTCTCACGTTCCTCATCCACAAATCTTTCATCCTCGCTCAAATTAATGGGGTAATCGTCGCTTTCTCGGTCCGAATCGCTCTCGCTGCATTGTAAACAATGGGGAAATGTGAGGAGCCTTTCAACTAGTGACGTCACGCTACTTCCGGTACAGGCAAGGCTTTTTTATCAGCGACCAAAAGTTGCGAACTTTATCGTCGATGTTCTCTACTAAATCCTTTCAGCAAAAATATGGCAATATCGCGAAATGATCAAGTATGACATATAGAATGGATCTGCTATCCCCGTTTAAATAAAAAATAATAATTTCAGTAGGCCTTTAACGTCTGTTGCATTAGTTATTAGCTATTGTGCTGAAGTTAGACTTTTCTATCTGTGCAAGGACAAAAACTTCTTGTCTGAGGGGTGGCTTCAGCCACAGATGTTATCTTTGTTTTAGCCCGCGAACAGCCAAGGACTTCAAAGACCTCAACCAAGATAAGACAACAGCACACAGACAAAGCAGAGACAAGGCGAAATCACAAGGCCCCCAACACATTCCGTCACGTATTGTGCGTCCTGGACCTGCTTTACCATAATATATGTGACCACTCCTTTTAGAGGCAGCCTTAGTGATGTTGACTGTGGAACTCCTGGATAAATAGAGGGACACGGGAGCTGTACCTTAGAGCAGTGGTCCCCAACCTTTTTGTAGCTGGGCACCAGTCAACGCTTGAAAATTTGTCCCACGGACCGGGGGGAGGGGGAGTGGGGCAGGTGAAATTTTTATTTTTATTTTTTTATTTTATTTTTTTTCATAAATAAATACAATCATGTGTGCTTACGGACTGTATCCCTGCAGACTGTATTGATCTATATTGATATATAATGTATATATTGTGTTTTCTATGTTGATTTAATGAAAAAAAAAAAAAAAAAAATATATATATATATATATATATATATATATATATATATATATATATATATATATATATATATATATATTTTTTTTTTTTTTTAAATTTCTTGCGCGGCCCGGTACCAATCGGTCCGCGGACCTGTACCTGGCCGCGGCCCGGTGGTTGGGGACCACTGCCTTAGAGCGTAGGGCGAGACTGTGACTAAGTGTTCAGCTCCATGCGTTCTCCTCATGAGCTAAATTGAACTCTGTCTCTGCACGATTCCTTGCTTCTTGTCTGATTAATAGATGTCATCAGTGTTTGAACCTGACAAAAGCGCTTTGAGTCACTAGAGAAAAGCGCTATATAAATATAATTCACTTCACTTCACTTCACTTATACAGCGCTCCCCAAGAGAGGGCGGTATAGAGACCCGAATATAAGACAACTTCTTTTAAAACAATATTTCATACAAAAATGAATTACATTTTGCGTTAGTGTGTGTGTATAAGTGTCGACAATCTGAATATATAGAGGGGGGAAATCACAGCTTGTGTTTGTGTTAATCATGAAGTTTCTTGCTCGCTGATTAAATAAACGCCGCTTCTCCCTACTCATTTTAGAACATGATAAATTGTGCAGGCGTTAAGCGTGTGGCATTTACCCTCTGACTTTACTTATCACATCTTGCGCCGTTAATAGGAGTATTATTAAAAAACAACATAGCGCAGACACGTATGTTAATATGTGGACAGTCTGTATCAGACCAAAGCATCTGCGGTTACATTAAGAAGCAAAAAAACGCCCGCGGCTTCAACGCTCCCGGGAATACTTTGTGAATTACATTCCAACCGGGTACTTGATTTGATTTGTAGACAAAGCAAAGGCTTGGAAATTGCCTCAACTGTCCTGATGCTGCCAGTGGATATCTGGAATTGAATCAGTGTCTAATAGAACAAAAACAGTAAATCAAGGCTCGCAGTGTGGCATTCCTTTATAGATGGTGAAACACATTTGGTTAAATTCACGGTGAAAATGTGTTTTATTCTTTTGAGCTGATCAAATCCAACGCCACACATTGTCACACCTGATATTATACAATTCTAAAACCCCTGCTATAGTCAAGGGAGCACTCTACTTGGCAGTACTTTACGGTAGACGGTAGGGTTGTCCCGCTACCAATATTTTGGTACCGGTACCGGTAATGGGATACAGTCTGGTGTGCCGTGGGAGATTAAGTAATTTCACCTATTTGTGTTAAAAACATTTTTTGCAAAGCAGTAATTACAGTCTGAAAATGATGTGTTGTTGTTGAGTGTCTGTGCTGTCTAGAGCTCGGCAGAGTAACCGTGTAATACTCTTCCATATCAGTAGGTGGCAGCCGGTAGCTAATTGCTTTATAGATGTTGGAAACAGCGGGAGGCAGTGTGCAGGTAAAAAAGGTGTCTAATGCTTAAACCAAAAATACACAAAAGGTGAGTGTCCCTAAGAAAAGGCAATAAAGCTTAGGGAAGGCTGAGCAAAACTAAAAATGAACTGGCTACAAAGTCAACAAAAACGAATGCTGGACGACAGCAAAGACTTACTGTGGAGCAAAGACAATGTACATCTGAACATGACATGACAATCAACAATGTCCCCACAAAGGAGGATAAAAACAACTGAAATATTCTTGATTGCTAAAACAAAGTAGATGCGGGAAATATCGCTTAAAGGAAGGCATGAAACTGCTACAGGAAAACACCAAAAAAAGAGAAAAAGCCACCAAAATAGGAGTGCAAGACAAGAACTAAAACACTACACACAAGAAAACACCAAAACACTCCAAATAAGTCAAGGCGTGACTTTGAGACAAGAGCTGTAGTGATGCATGCTTGGTTACGGTTTAAAGCAGGGGTCCCCAAACTATGGCCCGCGGGCCGAATCCGGCCCGCCAGCGTCCAAAATCCGGCCCGCGCGAAGTCCCAAGTTTAAAAAAAAAAAAAAAAAAAAAATTTACGATAACATTTTTTTTAATTTTTTTTTTTTAATTATCATTTTTTAAAATCTGTCCTTTCTAATCCATTTCTACCGCTCAGTGTCTCCTAGCCGCTCAGGCAAATCATATTGTCTAAAAATGCATTTTCCCATCGAAAACGTGAAATCATCGGGCTTGGAAAATATATATATATAAATATATATATATATATATATATATATATATATATATATATATATATATATATATATATATATATATATATATATATATATATATATATATATATATATATATAGTATATATATATGTATATATACACATATATATTTATACATATATATACACATATATATTTATACATATTTATACACATACATATATACACATATATATGTATATAAACACATATATATATACATATATACATACATATATACATGTATATATGTATATATATACATGTATATACTGTATATACATGTATATATATATATATATACATATATATACATATATACATGTATATATATATATATTCATGTATATACTGTATATACATGTATATATATATATACATGTATATATATATATATACATACATATATACATGTATATATGTATATATATACATGTATATACTGTATATACATGTGTGTATATTTATATACATATATATATATACATGTGTGTATATATATATATATATATATATATATATATATATATATATATATATATATATATATATATATATATATATATATATATATATATATATATATATATATATATATATATATATATATATATATATATATATATATATATATATATATTCCCGGAGTCAACAGACCGACTTTGTTGTGTAAATAGTTGTCCCTTGTCCCTTGAGAGGATATTTTGTTCAGTAATAGGAGTAATTAGTTTTGTCTGTAAACTTCATGCACACATAATGATTGCACACCGGTTACCACGGTAACACACCGGCGCAGATACTCCTCGTCCGTCCGTCCATGAATGATACATTTCCACTCTCACAGCAGGGGGTCTCAGGTGCATTGCTAATCATGTTTGGCTCCGAGTCGAGACGCTTACTCGGGAAGTGCTTGCAACGGGGGCTTGGAGGGAGTCCAGCCCGCAGTGACCTATTTGACGATAAGCGACCTTTTCATCAAGACGCCACATCTGACCGCCGACAAAAGGGTGCCGTTGGAGAGAGAGAGAGAGAGAGCAGCTCTTAAGCGGGCGACATCAGCTGGCTAAATGTGTACAGAACGTTCTCGATCATGTTCTCCTTCTTTATCATACTTTACCGCACATTAAGAGAGCGAGGGCGAGTGCTTAACCGCCCCTGTGATGAGGGGTTGCAACCTTCAGACTGTCCTTTCAATCCATATCCCCTTCATTTTGGAGAGTGGATAAAAAGGGGAGATGCAGGTGTGCATAAGGCAGAACATCTGTCACAAGGTAAAGACAGAAGAACGTGCCTCACACCAAGCAGACTGACGCCGGCTCATTATTGATGCAGCTGAGGAAGACGATGCTGTTATCTTGAGCAGACGCCACTTCGTCTGTCCAACACGTGGATTCACACGGAGGGGAACGAGCGAACAACAGCAAATACGAGTGATACAGAGATTTAGTTGGACATTGTAGGAAAAGTAGCCAAAAAAACAACTGCTCGGGGTCATTACACTGCAAAAAAGTCAGTGTTCAAAAACAAGAAAAAAAAAAATACAAAAATTAGGGGTATTTTATTTGAACTAAGCAAAATTATCTGCCAATAGAACAAGAAAATGTGGCTTGTCAAGACTTTCCAAAACAAGTCAAATTAGCTAACCTCAACGAACCCCAAAATACCTTAAAATAAGTATACTCTCACTAATAACAAGTGCACTTTTCTTGGTAGAAAAAATAGAGACCTCTTTGCTCAATATGTTGAAAAATAATCTAAGATTAAGTAAATGCTAGTGCCATTATCTTGACATAGTGATATGCGCTCGGCATTACATTTCTTGAAACCAGCAAACTTATACTAAAAACTAATCTATTGTTCTTAATGGAAAGGCAACAAGGCAACCGCTTGTTACTCTCGGGGTCTCCTAGCCGCTCAGGCAAATCATATGGTCTAAAAATGCATTTTTCCATGGATAACATGACATCATCGCGCCAAGTGCGTGCTCTTTCAGTCAATTAGTGCGCATATATACAGCCCGGCCCCTGGCCGACATTTTTTTTATTGTAATTTTGAAGAATTTATCTGAATGTGCATGAACTATTTCTGTTCAAAATTGTTTGAAAAGTCACATGTTAAATGTTTAAATATTAACTGTCAGTTTACTGTACTGTGCCAACTGTACTACTATATGAGTACGTGTTTTCTATTGTTTCATTGAAAATAGAACAGCAAAGTCCTTTTGGCTGTCATCTGTTTTAATTATGAGACACAATTGCGTCAAAATCATGATTTTTTTTCATGCTTGAAGTAAGAAATTATTACTTTAAAAAGTAGTTTTATACTTGTGAGTGTTGATGACACAGCTTTGCAGCAGTTGATATTCTAGTTTCAAGCATGTCTTACTCAATATAGGTCATAAAATCTCAGCAACAAGCTGTAATATCTTACTGAGATTAACACTTAAAACAAGTAAAACACTCTAACATAATATCTGCTTGGTGAGAAGAATTATCTTATCAGACAGAAAATAAGCAAATATCACCCTTATTTGAGATATTTAATCTTACTTAGATTTCAGTTTCAGTTTCAGTTCAGTTCATATATATATATATATATATATATATATATATATATATATATATATATATATATATATATATATATATATATACTACTGAATCATATTTGGTACTATACCGCCTCTAAAAAGTACCGGTTTTATTTAAGGACAAACTTGCAATAAGAAACATATGTTTAATGCACCGTAACATTTTCTGTTAAAATACAACCAATAATGCAATTTTTGTGGTCCCCTTTATTTAGAAAAGTGTCGAAAAGTACCGAAAAGTATCGGAATACACTTTGGTACAGGTACCAAAATATTGGTACTGGGACAACACTAATACACAATTATACACACATTATTTATATATATATATATATATATATATATATATATATATATATATATATATATATATATATATATATATATAGGAGAGGGAGTTGCAGTGGGCTGCGAATGACCAAAGATTTGTTATAGAGAGAGGATGCTCTACCGCACGGTGATTGACAGCGGACACGATGTTCTACACCAGGGGTGTCCAAAGTGCGGCCCGGGGGCCATTTGCGGCCCCCAGCTAATTGTTTACCGGCCCGCCACACATTCTGCAAAAATTGCAAAATTGATAATATTGCAAAAATGTAAAAAAAACATTTAAAAAAAGTGGAATGAGGTGAAATGTAACAAGTACAAGTTGCAATGTTGACACAAAGCTGCCATGCAGGCTGTTTTTTTTCTTTTGTCTTTATTTTTCTTTTTTTTGCCATTGCTAAAAAAAAAAAAGACTAAAAATCTATGTTATAATGAATTATTGCTTAAAAAATATTACTTTAAAATGTTTTATGTGGAAAAAATATTGCATATATTGTGTGGTTGCCATATAAAAACATCAAAGTTTTATTTGACAAAAGAGCATAAAACAAACAAAATAGTAGTTCAAACGTAAAATCGACAGATATATCTGAAGTTGATCTTGTAATTTAAGTGTTAAAAGTAAAAAAAAACCGAATACAAATGTATCACTTTTTGAGTGGGGGACCTTTTGGATCCCAAATATATTTAATAGGATTTTATTTAACTTTTCACTGTGATTACTCAAAAATATTAAAGACTTAAAATCAATGGTGTCCTGCATTATTGATCTCTTAAGGCTATAATTACTAAATACTGCATATTTCAGTTTTACTATAAAAAACAAAGTTGTATTTGACAGAAAACCTTTTTTTTTTTTTTTTACTTTATATCAACCTCAAGTTGATATAGAGATTTACTGTAAGCGTTAAATAAAAAATAATAATAATAATTTGACTTATTTTTAACAGTTTAATCAGGCCTGGCCCTAACCAATCTGGCGCCCTAGGCAATATTTTAGGTGGCGCCCCCCCCCCCACATCGGCAGTGAAGTGTATATACTCACAAGAAACTGAATAGCTTTGTCTTTGACCTTTTTTTTTACTTAAAGAAAGCAAATTAACATATTATATTAGAATGTTATGTTATGATTATCTTTAACCGAATCACAGCAGTGCTCAAATTAAAAAACAGCATTCCCTCTCATGTGATATTGCTTAATTAACATTAATGATGTGCACTTTAACAACTAGGCTTACAACTATACCTAATATATAAAGGGGTGGAAAAGTGACTATTACCTGCAGGGCAAACATTAGCTAACCAGAAGGCAATAACAATGTAAACAAAAAACACCTGCTTAAAAGATCTAATACAAATGTCCCTGAGGAATGTAAGGTGGGAGTACTGTAATTACCTAACGTTACATTATTATTTTCCATAACAATTTAGCCCCCTCCACAATATTAACCCGACGTTAAAACAGAACTAGCTATTTATTGATTAGCAATTGCCGAATCATGTAGCATTAGCTTAATGCTAAAAAGCCAGGTTACTATCACATTCTGTAACAGACAAATAATTTCATGTAGGCTAACGGGGGGGGGGGTTGATGTTGTAACAAATAATATTTCTATTAAATAGGCTTTACTTTGCATTTTAATTAGCGTGGGATTATTTTTTGTATTTAGAAATAATAGTACCAACTTTTTTTTTTTTTTCCTCCAACATTTGTGGCACTGGCGTGGCGCCCCCTGATGGACAGCGCCCTTAGCATTTGCCTATACGGCCTATGCCACGGGCCGGCCCTGAGTTTAATAACTGAGATCCTTTATAGGCCTACTGAAACCCACTACTACCGACCACGCAGTCTGATAGTTTATATATCAATGATGAAATCTTAACATTGCAACACATGCCAATACGGCCGGGTTAACTTATAAAGTGACATTTAAAACTTCCCGGGAAATATCGCGGTATGATGACGTATGCGCGTGACGAAGTCAGAGTAACGGAAGTTATGGTACCCCGTAGAATCCTATACAAAAAGCTCTGTTTTCATTTCATAATTCCACAGTATTCTGGACATCTTTTGCAATTTGTTTAATGAACAATGAAGGCTGCAAAGAAGACAGTTGTAGGTGGGATCGGTGTATTAGCAGCGGACTACAGCAACACAACCAGGAGGACTTTGTTGGAGCGCTAGCCGCGCTAGCCGCGCTAGCCGCGCTAGCCGCGCTAGCCGCGCTAGCCGCGCTAGCCGCGCTAGCCGCGCTAGCCGCTGACCTCACCTTGACTTCCTACGTCTCCGGGCCGCCAAACGCATCGGGTGAAGTCCTTCGTCCTTCTGCCGATCGCTGGAACGCAGGTGAGCACGGGTGTTGATGAGTAGATGAGGGCTGGCTGGCGTAGGTGGAGAGCTAATGTTTTTAGCATAGCTCTGTGAGGTCCCGTTGCTAAGTTAGCTTCAATGGCGTCGTTAGCAACAGCATTGTTAACCTTCGCCAGCCTGGAAAGCATTAACCGTGTATTTACATGTCCACGGTTTAATAGTATTGTTGATTTTCTATCTATCCTTCCAGTCAGGGGTTTATTTTTTTGTTTCTATATGCAGTTAAAGCACGATGCTATCACGTTAGCTCGTAGCTAAAGCATTTCGCCGATGTATTGTCGTGGAGATAAAAGTCACTGTGAATGTCCATTTCGACTCTCATTTTCAAGAGGATATAGTATCCGAGGTGGTTTAAAATACAAATCCGTGATCCACAATAGAAGAAGGAGAGTGTGGAATCCAATGAGCCAGCTTGTACCTAAGTTACGGTCAGAGCGAAAAAAGATACGTCCATCACTGCCTCTCAAGTCCTTCACTGTAACGTTCCTCATCTACGAATCTTTCATCCTCGCTCAAATTAATGGGGTAATCGTCACTTTCTCGGTCCGAATCTCTCTCGCTCCATTGTAAACAACGGGGAATTGTGAGGAATCCTAGCTCTTGTGACGTCACGCTACTTCCGGTACAGGCAAGGCTTTTTTTTTATCAGCGAGCAAAAGTTGCGAACTTTATCGTCGATTTTCTCTACTAAATCCTTTCAGCAAAAATATGGCAATATCGCGAAATGATCAAGTATGACACATAGAATGGATCTGCTATTCCCGTTTAAATTGAAAAAAATCATTTCAGTAGGCCTTTAAATTTTTCCGTGTACGGCCCTCAGTGGAAAAAGTTTGGACACCCCTGTCCTACACGAAGTATATTTTGCAGCCAGTCACATCATCTTCTTTTGGACAGAGAACATGACCTCAAAGCGCTGCGTTTGGGTTTTGCACATCAGCACTATTTATCGCCGCTATTCCAAAATGTTGCAACTCTGACACGGCAGATAAACCAAAATCAAAAAAAATGTTTTTGAAGATGCGAAGGAGATTCATGTAAAAAGCGAGCAGATCGAGTGGCGCACAACAACGTCTATACGAGTGGCACGGCATCCGGGCGGCCTTGGCCACTAATCACAGACGTATTCACAAGTTGTGACGGACAGGTCTGTCAACGTGATGAAAGGATCGTACAACAGCGCTCGTCCATAAAACGTTCTCTCTCTCTCTCCGTGATATATGAAAGGGAAAAATACAGCTTGCACAACCGCCATCATCATGCTGTTTCTATTGTGTTTGGTAATTGACTTGATTGTCTATGAATCTCCGGGGCGAGGACATGCCATAAACAGTATGAGATCATTTGCAATAACGCCGTTTTCTTTTTGCACTTTAAGGTCTTATTAAAGTATGAGCCCGGAATGAGTCATGGCTTGGTGGCATCTGCCGGATGAGGTTTAAGCGTCCTGTTAAATTACGAGGAGAGCGGAACGACTCCTGCCTCTATAAATACAGGAACTGTTTCCGATCTAACATCCACAATAAAAGCGGCAAAGCATTAAATGCAGTCTCGCTTATCTGCGGTTTTCGTTTTTTTTCTTCTTCTTTTTACAGCTTCATCGCGCGGACGACGTGCAGAGTGTTTGTGTTCAGTCTCGGGGAAAAAAAGGAAGACGCTCGAGCTGCAATTACGGCGGCGCTCCGATGCTTGGCTGGAGGGTCCATAAATGTTCCATCAGCTTGTACGCTCAGGATCTCCAAGCAGATTGGAACGACACCACGGCGCATTCACTTGTATTGTGTGCTTCCGCCCGTTATTGAGAGACAGATTTTTTGCATTCGGGGGCCGCTGTACGCTGCGAGGGAACGACACCGCATTGTGCGTCTTGCAAAAAGCAGAATGACAATGTCAGGTTCAAACACTGTTGACATTTATTAAACGAGACAAGAAGCAAGGAATTAAACAGAGACAGAATTACATTTTGGCTCAATTGAGGAGAAACGTGTCGACCTGTAACCTCTTCCAAAGTGTGTCCAAAGTGCGGCCCGGGGGCCATTTGCGGCCCGCAGGTCATTTTTTAATGGCCCCACGGCACATTTTAAAAATACGATTGAAAAAAATAAAAAACATTAAAAGTGGTATTTAAAGAGCAAACAGGTGAAATGTAACAAGAAAATGTAGCAATGTTTACTCTAATCACACAACGCTGCCATGTAGGCTGTTTCTTTCTTTAAAATATAATAATGAATCAAAATCAATGTCAAAAAAAAAATAATCAAAAAAAATAATAATCAATGTCATTATGAATTATTGACCTATTCAAGGCTCCAATTACGTCACATTAAATATTTTGAGATATTTTTTGGGGGAAAATGTTGCATATTTTGTGTTTGCCATGTAAAAAAACGAGCTGTTTTTTTTTAAACAAGGGCCTAAAACGAACAGACAAAAAACATAAACAACAATAAAACTCATAATTGACAGATGGATCTGAAGTTGATCTCGAGATTATTGTGTTAAAAGTAAACAGTAAAAAAAATATAATTATAATTAATTTTTTAACACTTTAATGAGTAGGACCCTTTTGGATCCCCTACAATTTTAGTGTGATTTGTTTTTAAGTGTCATTGCTCAGAAAATAATAATGAATTAAAATCAATGGTGTTATGAGTTATTGACCTTTTTAAGGCTCCAATTATTATATAATCTCAAATATCCCACTTAAAAATTGTATTGGGTGAAAATATTGCATATTTTGTTTTGTTTTTATTTAAAAAAGGGTTTTCTTTGACAAAAAGAGCATACAATTTAAATCTTTAAAAAATGTTATATTAACAGACCTAACGTTGATCTAGAGATTTAAAAACTTGAATAATACCACAAATAATAATACTGAATAATGACACATTTTTTAAATATTTTTTGGACCAAAACCCTTTGGGGTCCCCGGGATCAAGCCTGAGTGGAAGCCTAAATGTATATATTTTTTTCATATATTGTATTGGTTTTTAAAATAAAAAATATCAAAATGGCCCCTGCTAGCTTTGATTTTTCTATGTGCGGCCCTCAGTGGAAAAAGTTTGGACACCCCTATCTTACAGCATACTTGCCAACCCTCCAGATTTTTCCGGGAGACTCCCGAATTCAGTGCCCCTTCCCGAAAATCTCCCGGGGCAACCGTTCTCCCGAATTTCTCCCGATTTTCACCCGGACAACAATATTAAGCGCGTGCCATGATGGCACTGCCTTTAGCGTCCTTTACAACCTGTCGTCGCGTCCCCTTATTCACCATACAAACAGCATGCCGGCCCAGTCGCATGTTGTATGCGGCTTCTGCACACACACGTAAGTGACTGCAAGACATACTTGATCAACAGCCATACAGGTCACACTGAGGGTGACCGTATAAACAACTTTAACACTGTTACAAATATGCGCCACACTGTGAACCCACACCAAACAAGAATGACAAACACATTTCGGGAGAACATCCGCACCGTAACACAACATAAACACAACAGAACAAATACCCAGAATCCCTTTCAGCCCTAACTCTTCCGGGCTACAATATACACCCCCGCTACCACCAAACCCCGCCCACCTCAACTCCGCCCACCCACACCTCAACCCCCCCCCCCCCCCCCCCCCATCTCCCGAATTCGGAGGTCTCGAGGTTGGCAAGTATGGTGCTTGTTAGGAAGCTGGCTGTGGCGCGTTCTTTCTGACGTCACTTCCTGTGTGGGGCGCATTCTTTCTGACGTCACTTCCTGTGTGGGGCGCGTTCTTTCTGACGTCACTTCCTGTGTGGGGCGCGTTCTTTCTGACGTCACTTCCTGTGTGGGGCGTGGTCTTTCTGGCGTCACTCCCTCTCCGAACTCAGTTTGTAAACGATCGATGAGTCCATACAAAGCTAAGAGCCGAAGATTCAAGAAATACACGGCGTACTTACCCGTGTAAAAAATTATCCAAGGAGAGGGACCTCAAACGATGGTTTAGTGTGGCTGACACGGGGATTAGGCTAAATAATTATTCGTTTAAGGGGTTATCCGGCTTAATGTAGACAGGGCCTAAGCCACAGGCTCCTAGCTTAACTACATGTAGCTTGTTACTGCCCATAACGACGTACAAGATATTGTAAGTGTAGCTGTGGAGGGGCGTGGCCTGCGGACCTGCAGCGAAGCGGGGTGTTTCCAGGACCGGCTTCGAGATCAGGCGACAGGTGCGTAGATGGCGCACCTGGGCGCGTTTATCTAATCACATGTCGCTCTGTTAAAGGCAGCAGCGTGGAAGCAGTTGAAAAAGAG
>NC_084747.1:48257567-48280067 GCF_033978785.1 Entelurus aequoreus | reverse complement strand
GAAGCCGGTGAAAATCATAAGTAGCCATGGTAACTAAAACAAACTCTGGTGTCAAACAGGAACTAAAAGAGTCCAAAACTAACAGAACATAACAAAAACATGATCCGGACCACGGATCATGACCCACTCAGGATTGCTACATCTATCACCACCGCTGTCTTCTGATGTTTATACACCGCATCTATTTCGGGGTGGTTGGCCATTGTCCATTTGTTATTCTGGATCTAGAAGTCCCATGGTCTGTTTGTTCTCAACTACCTTTGGTAGTATCTGCCATCTTGATTCTAGGACCTCCAGTCCATATTTTGTACAGATGTGCCTGCTACGTGGTGATGGTGCTCCACGTATGCCTTGCCTGCCAGCATGGTGCACCCTGCTGTGCTGCACGGTCTCTGGGGCTTCTTTGCACAGCCTGCACCTGGGGTCCTGTCTGATGTGGTAGACCTCGGCCTCTATTGACCTTGTGTTTAGGGCCTGTTTTCTGTGCTGCCATGATTAGTGCCTATGTGCTCTATTTCTGGTATGTTTTCTCAATGTCAGCTACTTCTTCAATTTGTCGGTGGTACATGCCATGCAGGGACTGGTCTTTCAGTGACAGCGTGTCCTTACTGCCAGCTGTACAATGAAGTGATTGTTGGTCGACCACTTCCTCAATATCCTTATTGCTACAAAGACAACATATTTGATGTTCAAACTGATAAACTTTTTTTTTTGTGTGCAAATAATCATTAACTTTAGAATTTGATGCCAGCAACACGTGACAAAGAAGTTGGGAAAGGTGGCAATAAATACTGATAAAGTTGAGGAATGCTCATCAAACACTTATTTGGAACATCCCACAGGTGTGCAGGCTAATTGGGAACAGGTGGGTGCCATGATTGGGTATAAAAGTAGATTCCATGAAATGCTCGGTCATTCACAAACAAGGATGGGGCGAGGGTCACCACTTTGTCAACAAATGCGTGAGCAAATTGTTGAACAGTTTAAGAAAAACCTTTCTCAACCAGCTATTGCAAGGAATTTAAGGATTTCACCATCTACGGTTCATAATATCATCAAAGGGTTCAGAGAATCTGGAGAAATCACTGCACGTAACCTTCGATCCCTCAGGCTGTACTGCATCAACAAGCGACATCAGTGTGTAAAGGATATCACCACATGGGCTCAGGAACACTTCAGAAACCCACTGTCAGTAACTACAGTTGGTCGCTACATCTGTAAGTGCAAGTTAAAACTCTCCTATGCAAGGCGAAAACCGTTTATCAACAACACCCAGAAACGCCGTCGGCTTCGCTGGGCCCGAGCTCATCTAAGATGGACTGATACAAAGTGGAAAAGTGTTCTGTGGTCTGACGAGTCCACATTTTAAATTGTTTTTGGAAACTGTGGACGTCGTGTCCTCCGGACCAAAGAGGAAAAGAACCATCCGGATTGTTATAGGCGCAAAGTGTAAAAGCCAGCATCTGTGATGGTATGGGGGTGTTTTAGTGCCCAAGACATGGGTAACTTACACATCTGTGAAGGCACCATTAATGCTGAAAGGTACATACAGGTTTTGGAGCAACATATGTTGCCATCCAAGCAACGTTACCATGGACGCCCCTGCTTATTTCAGCAAGACGATGCCAAGCCACGTGTTACATCAACGTGGCTTCATAGTAAAAGAGTGCGGGTACTAGTGGTGAACATGCCCTTTCCCAACTACTTAGGCACGTGTTGCAGCCAGGAAATTCTAAGTTAATTATTATTTGCAAAAAAAAAAATAAAGTTTGTGAGTTTGAACATCAAATATGTTGTCTTTGTAGTGCATTCAACTGAATATGGGTTGAAAAGGATTTGCAAATCATTGTATTCCATTTATATTTACATCTAACACCATTTCCCAACTCATATGGAAACAGGGTTTGTACAATAAGAATCAAACAATGATCTCCCACTGTAAGAACTATTTATGAAGATTTTCCAACATTTGGTTTTGATCTGATAAGCGACAATTGCTATTCTGGCCCACATCCGCGCTAAAACACGCCGCTGTGTTGAGGAGGCACCCTGCTGGCGGAAAATGACTCACATGAGAAAAAACAACAACGTTTTCATCTAAAAAGAACACGACGCACTAAAAAAAAAAAAAAGTATCCCAAGACTTCACAACAAGGACTCGGAAAACAAATCACATTGGCGCTCCATCACACTATTATTTACTGATAGAAGAGATAAAAGGGAAATAGAGAATGATAAGCGAGTGTAGCGTGCAAGGACGGGAGTGGAAGAAGTGTCAAAAGATGGCGCTAACTGTTTTAATGACATTCACACTTTACTTCCATCAATAACAGAGCAGCATCTCCTCATCCGTGGCTCACTAGTGATAGTGCTAGACACCGACACCTATTTAATAATACCACCTTAACATTTGACAACCAAACAATTACACAAGGCGACTCGGTAAAGAACCTGGGTATTATCTTCCACCCAACTCTCTCGTTTGAGTCACACATTAAGAGTGTTACTAAAACGGCCTTCTTTCATCTCCGTAATATCGCTAAAATTTGTTCCATTTTGTCCACTAGCGGCGCTGAGATCATTATTCATGCCTTCGTTACGTCTCGTCTTGATTACTGTAACGTATTATTTAGATTTAGATCCACTATGGACTGGACTCTCACTATTATGTTAGATCCACCATGGACTGGACTTTCACAATATTATGTTAGATCCACTATGGACTGAACTCTCACTATTATGTTAGACCCACTATGGACTGGACTTTCACAATATTATGTTAGATCCACTATGGACTGGACTCTCACTATTATGTTAGATCCACTATGGACTGGACTTTCACAATATTATGATAAATCCACTATGGACTGGACTCTCACTATTATGTTAGATCCACTATGGACTGGACTTTCACAATATTATGTTAGACCCACTATGGACTGGACTCTCACTATTATGTTAGATCCACTATGGACTGGACTCTCACTATTATGTTAGATCCACTATGGACTGGACTTTCACAATATTATGTTAGATCCACTATGGACTGGACTTTCACAATATTATGTTAGACCCACTATGGACTGGACTCTCACTATTATGTTATACCCACTATGGACTGGACTTTCACAATATTATGTTAGATCCACTATGGACTGGACTTTCACAATATTATGTTAGATCCACTATGGACTGGACTCTCACTATTATGTTAGATCCACTATGGACTGGACTTTCACAATATTATGTTATACCCACTATGGACTGGACTCTCACTATTATGTTAGATCCACTATGGACTGGACTCTCACTATTATGTTAGATCCACTATGGACTGGACTCTCACTATTATGTTAGATCCACTATGGACTGGACTTTCACAATATTATGTTAGATCCACTATGGACTGGACTTTCACAATATTATGTTAGATCCACTATGGACTGGACTCTCACTATTATGTTAGATCCACTATGGACTGGACTTTCACAATATTATGTTATACCCACTATGGACTGGACTCTCACTATTATGTTAGATCCACTATGGACTGGACTCTCACTATTATGTTAGATCCACTATGGACTGGACTCTCACTATTATGTTAGATCCACTATGGACTGGACTTTCACAATATTATGTTAGATCCACTATGGACTGGACTTTCACAATATTATGTTAGATCCACTATGGACTGGACTTTCACAATATTATGTTAGATCCACTATGGACTGGACTTTCACAATATTATGTTAGATCCACTATGGACTGGACTCTCACTATTATGTTAGATCCACTATGGACTGAACTCTCACTATTATGTTAGATCCACTATGGACTGGACTCTCACTATTATGTTAGATCCACTATGGACTGGATTTTCACAATATTATGTTAGATCCACTATGGACTGGACTCTCACTATTATGTTAGATCCACTATGGACTGGACTCACACTATTATGTTAGATCCACTATGGACTGGACTTTCACAATATTATGTTAGATCCACTATGGACTGGACTGTCACAATATTATGTTAGATCCACTATGGACTGGACTCTCACTATTATGTTAGAACCACTATGGACTGGACTCTCACTATTATGTTAGATCCACTATGGACTGGACTTTCACAATATTATGTTAGATCCACTATGGACTGGACTTTCACAATATTATGTTATACCCACTAAGGACTGGACTCTCACTATTATGTTAGATCCACAATGGACTGGACTTTCACAATATTATGTTAGATCCACTATGGACTGGACTCTCACTATTATGTTAGATCCACTATGGACTGGACTTTCACACTATTATGTTAGACCCACTATGGACTGGACTCTCACTATTATGTTAGATCCACTATGGACTGGACTTTCACCATATTATGTTAGATCCACTATGGACTGGACTTTCACAATGTTATGTTAGATCCACTATGGACTGGACTCTCACTATTATGTTAGATCCACTATGGACTGGACTCTCACTATTATTTTAGATCCACTATGGACTGGACTTTCACAATATTATGTTAGATCCACTATGGACTGGACTCTCACTATTATGTTAGATCCACTATGGACTGGACTTTCACAATATTATGTTAGATCCACTATGGACTGGACTTTCACAATATTATGTTAGATCCACTATGGACTGGACTCTCACTATTATGTTAGATCCACTATGGACTGGACTTTCACAATATTATGTTAGACCCACTATGGACTGGACTCTCACTATTATGTTAGACCCACTATGGACTGGACTCTCACTATTATGTTAGATCCACTATGGACTGGACTCTCACTATTATGTTAGATCCACTATGGACTGGACTTTCACAATATTATGTTAGATCCACTATGGACTGGACTCTCACTATTATGTTAGATCCACTATGGACTGGACTCTCACTATTATGTTAGATCCACTATGGACTGGACTTTCACAATAGTATGTTAGATCCACTATGGACTGGACTTTCACAATATTATGTTAGATCCACTATGGACTGGACTCTCACTATTATGTTAGATCCACTATGGACTGGACTTTCACACTATTATGTTAGCTCCACTATGGACTGGACTCTCACTATTATGTTGGATCCACTATGGACTGGACTTTCACAATATTATGTTAGACCCACTATGGACTGGAATCTCACTATTATGTTAGATCCACTATGGACTGGACTCTCACTATTATGTTAGATCCACTATGGACTGGACTTTCACAATATTATGTTAGATCCACTATGGACTGGACTCTCACTATTGTGTTAGATCCACTATGGACTGGACTTTCACAATATTATGTTAGATCCACTATGGACTGGACTCTCACTATTATGTTAGATCCACTATGGACTGGACTTTCACAATATTATGTTAGATCCACTATGGACTGGACTCTCACTATTATGTTGGATCCACTATGGACTGGATTTTCACAATATTATGTTAGATCCACTATGGACTGGACTCTCACTATTATGTTAGATCCACTATGGACTGGACTCACACTATTATGTTAGATCCACTATGGACTGGACTTTCACAATATTAAGTTAGATCCACTATGGACTGGACTTTCACAATATTATGTTAGATCCACTATGGACTGGACTCTCACTATTATGTTAGATCCACTATGGACTGGACTCTCACTATTATGTTGAATCCACTATTGACTGGACTCTCACTATTATGTTAGATCCACTATGGACTGGACTCTCACTATTATGTTAGATCCACTATGGACTGGACTTTCACAATATTATGTTAGACCTACTATGGACTGGACTTTCACAATATTATGTTAGACCCATTATGGACTGGACTTTCACAATAGTATGGTAGACCCACTATGGACTGGACTTTCACAATATTATGTTAGATCCACTATGGACTGGACTCTCACTATTATGTTGGACCCACTATTGACTGGACTCTCACTATTATGTTAGATCCACAATGGACTGGACTCTCACTATTATGTTAGATCCACTATGGACTGGACTTTCACAATATTATGTTAGACCCACTATGGACTGGACTCTCACTATTATGTTAGATCCACTATGGACTGGACTCTCACTATTATGTTAGATCCACTATGGACTGGACTTTCACAATATTATGTTAGACCCACTATGGACTGGACTCTCACTATTATGTTAGATCCACTATGGACTGAACTCTCACTATTATGTTAGATCCACTATGGACTGGACTTTCACAATATTATGTTAGACCCACTTCGGACTGGACTCTCACTATTATGTTAGATCCACTATGGACTGGACTTTCACAATATTATGTTAGATCCACTATGGACTGGACTCTCACTATTATGTCAGATCCACTATGGACTGGACTTTCACAATATTATGTTAGACCCACTATGGACTGGACTCTCACTATTATGTTAGATCCACTATGGACTGGACTTTCACAATATTATGTTAGACCCACTATGGACTGGACTCTCACTATTATGTTAGATCCACTATGGACTGGACTTTCACAATATCATGTTAGATCCACTATGGACTGAACTCTCACTATTATGTTAGATCCACTATGGACTGGACTTTCACAATATTATGTTAGACCCACTATGGACTGGACTTTCACTATTATGTTAGATCCTCTATGGACTGGACTTTCACAATATTATGTTAGACCCACTATGGACTGGATTTTCACAATATTATGTTAGACCCACTATGGACTGGACTTTCACAATATTATGTTAGATCCACTATGGACTGGACTCTCACTATTATGTTAGATCCACTATGGACTGGACTTTCACAATATTATGTTAGATCCACTATGGACTGGACTCTCACTATTATGTTAGATCCACTATGGACTGAACTCTCACTATTATGTTAGATCCACTATGGACTGGACTCTCACTATTATGTTAGATCCACTATGGACTGGACTTTCACAATATTATGTTAGACCCACTATGGACTGGACTCTCACTATTATGTTAGATCCACTATGGACTGGACTTTCACAATATTATGTTAGATCCACTATGGACTGGACTCTCACTATTATGTTAGATCCACTATGGACTGGACTTTCACAATATTATGTTAGATCCACTATGGACTGGACTTTCACAATATTATGTTAGATCCACTATGGACTGGACTCTCACTATTATGTTAGATCCACTATGGACTGGACTCTCACTATTATGTTAGATCCAC
Source organism: Entelurus aequoreus (assembly GCF_033978785.1). NCBI lineage: Eukaryota > Metazoa > Chordata > Actinopteri > Syngnathiformes > Syngnathidae > Entelurus > Entelurus aequoreus. The sequence goes on along the minus strand of NC_084747.1, from coordinate 48,272,822 downwards.
TATGGACTGGACTTTCACAATATTATGTTAGATCCACTATGGACTGCACTTTCACAATATTATGTTAGACCCACTATGGACTGGACTCTCACTATTATGTTAGATCCACTATGGACTGGACTTTCACAATATCATGTTAGATCCACTATGGACTGAACTCTCACTATTATGTTAGATCCACTATGGACTGGACTTTCACAATATTATGTTAGACCCACTATGGACTGGACTTTCACTATTATGTTAGATCCACTATGGACTGGACTTTCACAATATTATGTTAGACCCACTATGGACTGGATTTTCACAATATTATGTTAGACCCACTATGGACTGGACTTTCACAATATTATGTTAGATCCACTATGGACTGGACTCTCACTATTATGTTAGATCCACTATGGACTGGACTTTCACAATATTATGTTAGATCCACTATGGACTGGACTCTCACTATTATGTTAGATCCACTATGGACTGAACTCTCACTATTATGTTAGATCCACTATGGACTGGACTCTCACTATTATGTTAGATCCACTATGGACTGGACTTTCACAATATTATGTTAGACCCACTATGGACTGGACTCTCACTATTATGTTAGATCCACTATGGACTGGACTTTCACAATATTATGTTAGATCCACTATGGACTGGACTTTCACAATATTATGTTAGATCCACTATGGACTGGACTCTCACTATTATGTTAGATCCACTATGGACTGGACTTTCACAATATTATGTTAGACCCACTATGGACTGGACTCTCACTATTATGTTAGACCCACTATGGACTGGACTCTCACTATTATGTTAGATCCACTATGGACTGGACTCTCACTATTATGTTAGATCCACTATGGACTGGACTTTCACAATATTATGTTAGATCCACTATGGACTGGACTCTCACTATTATGTTAGATCCACTATGGACTGGACTCTCACTATTATGTTAGATCCACTATGGACTGGACTTTCACAATAGTATGTTAGATCCACTATGGACTGGACTTTCACAATATTATGTTAGATCCACTATGGACTGGACTCTCACTATTATGTTAGATCCACTATGGACTGGACTTTCACACTATTATGTTAGCTCCACTATGGACTGGACTCTCACTATTATGTTGGATCCACTATGGACTGGACTTTCACAATATTATGTTAGACCCACTATGGACTGGAATCTCATTATTATGTTAGATCCACTATGGACTGGACTCTCACTATTATGTTAGATCCACTATGGACTGGACTTTCACAATATTATGTTAGATCCACTATGGACTGGACTCTCACTATTGTGTTAGATCCACTATGGACTGGACTTTCACAATATTATGTTAGATCCACTATGGACTGGACTTTCACTATTATGTTAGATCCACTATGGACTGGACTTTCACAATATTATGTTATACCCACTATGGACTGGACTCTCACTATTATGTTAGATCCACTATGGACTGGACTTTCACAATATTATGTTAGATCCACTATGGACTGGACTCTCACTATTATGTTGGATCCACTATGGACTGGATTTTCACAATATTATGTTAGATCCACTATGGACTGGACTCTCACTATTATGTTAGATCCACTATGGACTGGACTCACACTATTATGTTAGATCCACTATGGACTGGACTTTCACAATATTAAGTTAGATCCACTATGGACTGGACTTTCACAATATTATGTTAGATCCACTATGGACTGGACTCTCACTATTATGTTAGATCCACTATGGACTGGACTCTCACTATTATGTTGAATCCACTATTGTATGGACTCTCACTATTATGTTAGATCCACTATGGACTGGACTCTCACTATTATGTTAGATCCACTATGGACTGGACTTTCACAATATTATGTTAGACCTACTATGGACTGGACTTTCACAATATTATGTTAGACCCATTATGGACTGGACTTTCACAATAGTATGTTAGACCCACTATGGACTGGACTTTCACAATATTATGTTAGACCCACTATGGACTGGACTCTCACTATTATGTTGGACCCACTATTGACTGGACTCTCACTATTATGTTAGATCCACAATGGACTGGACTCTCACTATTATGTTAGATCCACTATGGACTGGACTTTCACAATATTATGTTAGACCCACTATGGACTGGACTCTCACTATTATGTTAGATCCACTATGGACTGGACTCTCACTATTATGTTAGATCCACTATGGACTGGACTTTCACAATATTATGTTAGACCCACTATGGACTGGACTCTCACTATTATGTTAGATCCACTATGGACTGAACTCTCACTATTATGTTAGATCCACTATGGACTGGACTTTCACAATATTATGTTAGACCCACTTCGGTCTGGACTCTCACTATTATGTTAGATCCACTATGGACTGGACTTTCACAATATTATGTTAGATCCACTATGGACTGGACTCTCACTATTATGTCAGATCCACTATGGACTGGACTTTCACAATATTATGTTAGACCCACTATGGACTGGACTCTCACTATTATGTTAGACCCACTATGGACTGGACTCTCACTATTTTGTTAGATCCACTATGGACTGGACTTTCACAATATTATGTTAGACCCACTATGGACTGGACTCTCACTATTATGTTAGATCCACTATGGACTGGACTTTCACAATATCATGTTATATCCACTATGGACTGAACTCTCACTATTATGTTAGATCCACTATGGACTGGACTTTCACAATATTATGTTAGACCCACTATGGACTGGACTTTCACTATTATGTTAGATCCTCTATGGACTGGACTTTCACAATATTATGTTAGACCCACTATGGACTGGATTTTCACAATATTATGTTAGACCCACTATGGACTGGACTTTCACAATATTATGTTAGATCCACTATGGACTGGACTCTCACTATTATGTTAGATCCACTATGGACTGGACTTTCACAATATTATGTTAGATCCACTATGGACTGGACTCTCACTATTATGTTAGATCCACTATGGACTGAACTCTCACTATTATGTTAGATCCACTATGGACTGGACTCTCACTATTATGTTAGATCCACTATGGACTGGACTTTCACAATATTATGTTAGACCCACTATGGACTGGACTCTCACTATTATGTTAGATCCACTATGGACTGGACTTTCACAATATTATGTTAGATCCACTATGGACTGGACTCTCACTATTATGTTAGATCCACTATGGACTGGACTTTCACAATATTATGTTAGATCCACTATGGACTGGACTTTCACAATATTATGTTAGATCCACTATGGACTGGACTCTCACTATTATGTTAGATCCACTATGGACTGGACTCTCACTATTATGTTAGATCCACTATGGACTGGACTTTCACAATATTATGTTAGATCCACTATGGACTGCACTTTCACAATATTATGTTAGACCCACTATGGACTGGACTTTCACAATATTATGTTAGATCCACTATGGACTGGACTCTCACTATTATGTTAGATCCACTATGGACTGGACTCTCACTATTATGTTAGATCCACTATGGACTGGACTTTCACAATATTATGTTAGATCCACTATGGACTGGACTCTCACTATTATGTTAGATCCACTATGGACTGGACTTTCACAATATTATGTTAGATCCACTATGGACTGGACTTTCACAATATTATGTTAGATCCACTATGGACTGGACTCTCACTATTATGTTAGATCCACTATGGCCTGGACTTTCACACTATTATGTTAGATCCACTATGGACTGGACTCTCACTATTATGTTAGATCCACTATGGACTGGACTTTCACAATATTATGTTAGACCCACTATGGACTGGACTCTCACTATTATGTCAGATCCACTATGGACTGGACTTTCACAATATTATGTTAGACCCACTATGGACTGGACTCTCACTATTATGTCAGATCCACTATGGACTGGACTTTCACAATATTATGTTAGATCCACTATGGACTGGACTCTCACTATTATGTCAGATCCACTATGGACTGGACTTTCACAATATTATGTTAGACCCACTATGGACTGGACTCTCACTATTATGTCAGATCCACTATGGACTGGACTTTCACAATATTATGTTAGACCCACTATGGACTGGACTCTCACTATTATGTTAGACCCACTATGGACTGGACTCTCACTATTTTGTTAGATCCACTATGGACTGGACTTTCACAATATCATGTTAGATCCACTATGGACTGAACTCTCACTATTATGTTAGATCCACTATGGACTGGACTTTCACAATATTATGTTAGATCCACTATGGACTGAACTCTCACTATTATGTTAGATCCACTATGGACTGGACTTTCACAATTTTATGTTAGATCCACTATGGACTGGAGTTTCACTATTATGTTAGATCCACTATGGACTGGACTTTCACAATACTATGTTAGACCCACTATGGACTGGACTCTCACTATTATGTCAGATCCACTATGGACTGGACTTTCACAATATTATGTTAGACCCACTATGGACTGGACTCTCACTATTATGTCAGATCCACTATGGACTGGACTTTCACAATATTATGTTAGATCCACTATGGACTGGACTCTCACTATTATGTCAGATCCACTATGGACTGGACTTTCACAATATTATGTTAGATCCACTATGGACTGGACTCTCACTATTATGTCAGATCCACTATGGACAGGACTTTCACAATATTATGTTAGACCCACTATGGACTGGACTCTCACTATTAGGTCAGATCCACTATGGACTGGACTTTCACAATATTATGTTAGACACACTATGGACTGGACTCTCACTATTATGTTAGACCCACTATGGACTGGACTCTCACTATTTTGTTAGATCCACTATGGACTGGACTTTCACAATATTATGTTAGACCCACTATGGACTGGACTCTCACTATTATGTTAGATCCACTATGGACTGGACTTTCACAATATTATGTTAGATCCACTATGGACTGGACTTTCACAATATTATGTTAGACCCACTATGGACTGGACTCTCACTATTATGTTAGATCCACTATGGACTGGACTCTCACTATTATGTTAGATCCACTATGGACTGGACTCTCACTATTATGTTAGATCCACTATGGACTGGACTTTCACAATATTATGTTAGATCCACTATGGACTGGACTCTCACTATTATGTTAGATCCACTATGGACTGGACTCTCACTATTATGTTAGATCCACTATGGACTGGACTCTCACTATTATGTTAGATCCACTATGGACTGGACTTTCACAATATTATGTTAGACCCACTATGGACTGGACTCTCACTATTATGTTAGATCCACTATGGACTGGACTCTCACTATTATGTTGGATCCACTATGGACTGGACTTTCACAATATTATGTTAGATCCACTATGGACTGGACTCTCACTATTATGTTAGATCCACTATGGACTGGACTTTCACAATATTATGTTAGACCCACTATGGACTGGACTTTCACTATTATGTTAGATCCACTATGGACTGGACTTTCACAATATTATGTTAGACCCACTATGGACTGGACTCTCACTATTATGTTAGATCCACAACGGACTGGACTCTCACTATTATGTTAGATCCACTATGGACTGGACTTTCACAATATTATGTTAGATCCGCTATGGACTGGACTTTCACAATATTATGTTAGATCCACTATGGACTGGACTCTCACTATTATGTCAGATCCACTATGGACTGGACTTTCACAATATTATGTTAGACCCACTATGGACTGGACTCTCACTATTATGTTAGACCCACTATGGACTGGACTCTCACTATTATGTTAGATCCACTATGGACTGGACTCTCACTATTATGTTAGATCCACTATGGACTGGACTTTCACAATATTATGTTAGACCCACTCGACGTCCGTTGCATCCGGTCTCCCCTAGAGGGGTGGGGGGTTTACCCACATATGCGGTCCTCTCCAAGGTTTCTCATAGTCATTCTCATCGACGTCCCACTGGGTTGTGAGTTTTTCCTTGCCCTTATGTGGGCTCTGAACCGAGGATGTCGTTTTGGCTTGTGCAGCCCTTTGAGACACTTGTGATTTAGGGCTGTATAAATAAACATGGATTGATTGATGTTTTAAAGTCGGTTTTAAAGTGTTATCAACGTCGTATCAATGTCTTGCGCCGGCTGGGAGAGGGCGTAAACGAACAAGGGTGTGTTTGCTTGGCGGCGTCCGCATCAATTGGATACTTCTTATCTGCACTTTCTGGGGCGTCGCCTCCACCTTGACAGCACTCGGCAATGTGTGTAATTATATGCAGGATTTATTTACATGCCCGTGACATCCTTAGAAGAATGCGTGTGTGTGTGTGTGCGTGTGTGTGTGTGTGTGTGTGTGTGTGTGTGTGTGTGTGTGTGTGTGTGTGTGTGTGTGTGTGTGTGTGTGTCTGTAGACAGATAACGCTCTGAGCCGGTGAGATGTGTCAGAAATCTAAGGGCGGTCCTGATGCCCTCGCCCGCGCAATCAAAGAATACGAGGCTTCTTTCATTACCTTTGGACGGAGGAACACTTTTGGATGTTTGCCTGCTTCTCGCTCACCCGCCCGGCTGGGCCGTGAGCGCCCGCGGGGAGAGGAGAGGGGTCGGCCATCACAGAAGCCTTTTTTAATAAGGCGGGGAAAAAAAGGCAGGGAAAAGGAGGACGACGGGGGTGGCTGCACTGCTGATGCACGGCCTCATTCACCAATGAACTTCTGAACGCTCGCATGAATTTCCAACAAGGTTGTAGCGTTTGCCGATGTTTTTTGCATCCGGTGAGCGGCGTATCCTAAAGTGTGTCAGAGCTTTTCTGCCCGTCGCACGCACACCAGTGACCAGGAAAGATGCAGCCCACCAGCCAGCAGGCCGATTGCCCAGTCTACAAACACACTGAGTGGCTCGTTAAGCTTCTCAACCCAGCCCGTTCCAAATTATTTTGTTTAAAATAGAGATGCTTTAAAATGTAATATCGGAAATTATCGGTATCGGTTTCAAAAAGTTACATTTATGACTTTTTAAAACAGCCGCTGTGTACACGGACGTAGGGAGAAGTACAGAGCGCCAATAAACCTTAAAGGCACTGCCTTTATGTGCCGGCCCAGTCACATAATATCTACGGCTTTTTACACACACACAAGTGAATGCAAGGCATACTTGGTCAACAGCCATACAGGTCACACTGAGGGTGGCCGTATAAACAACTTTAACACTGCTACAAATATGCGCCACACTGTGAACCCACACCGAACAAGAATGACAAACACATCTCTGGAGAACATCCGCACTGTAACACAACATAAACACAACAAATACCCAGAACCCCTTGCAGCACTAACTCTTCCGGGACGCTACAATATACACCCCCTACCGTAACCCCCCCAACCCCCGCCCCGCCCACCTCAACCTCCTCATGCTCTCTCCGGGAGAGCATGTCCCAAATTCCAAGCTGCTGTTTTGAGGCATGTTAAAAAAAAAAAAAATGCACTTTGTGACTTCAATAATAAATATGGCAGTGCCATGTTGGCATTTTTTTTTTTCCATAACTTGAGTTGATTTATTTTGGAAAACCTTGTTACATTGTTTCATGCATCCAGCGGGGCATCACAACAACATTAGGCATAATAATGTGTTAATTCCACGACTGTATATATCGGTAACGGTTGATATCGGTAATTAAGAGTTGGACAATATCGGAATATCGGATATCGGCCAAAAAAGCCATTATCGGACATCTCTAGTTTAAAACTCTCCTCCAATTATTCCTCCAATTGTTGGAATGTGTGCATTTTATATGTATTCTTCGGACTATAAGGCGCACTTAAAATCCTTCCATTTTCTCACCTTATAGCCCGGTGCGTCTAATGTACGGAATACATATATACATATACCTATATGGTATATACCTTATACACATATATACATATACCTATACGGTATATACTTTTATATACATATATACATATACCTATACGGTACATACCTCATATACATATATACATATACCTATACTGTATATACCTTTATATACATATACCTATACTGTGTATACCTTTATATACATATATACATATACCTATACTGGTCCTTTTTAATGGCCCCACGGCACATTCTAAAAATATGATTTTAAAAAATCAAAACATAAAAAGTGGTATAAAAGAGCAAACGGGTGAAATGTAACAAGAAAATGTTACAATGTTTACTCTAATAACACAAAGCTGCCATTCTTTCTTTTAAAAAAAAAAAAGAATCAAAATCAATGCTATTATGAATTATTGACTTATTCAAGGCTCCAATTACATCACATTGAATATTCCACTTTGAGATCGTTTTTTGGGGAAATGTTGCATATTTTGTGTTTGCCATTGTTGTTTTTTGAGGGGCCTAAAACAAACAAACAAAAAACATAAACAACAATGAAAATTATAATTAACGGATAGATCTGAACTTGATCTTGAGACAATTGTGTTAAAAGTTAAAAAAAAAAAAGTATGATTTATATTTTTTAAACTTTACTGAGCAGGACCTTTTTGGATCCCCGATCATTTTAGTGGGACTTTTTTTTTTGAGTGTCATTGCTCAAAAAATAACAATTAATTTAAATCAATGTTGTTATGAGTTATTGACATTTTTAAGCCTCCAATTATTATATAATCCAAAATATTCCACTTACATTTTTTATCGGGTGAAAATATTGCATATTTTGTGTTTTTTTTCCATAAGAAAACAGGATTTTCTTTGACAAAAAGGGCATATAACTTAAATTTTCTCAAAAATCGACAGTGCGCCTTATAGCCCGGTGCGTCTAATGTACGGAATAATCCTGGTTGTGCTTACCGACTTCGAAGCAATTTTATTAGGTACATGGTGTCATGATAAGTGTGACCAGTAGATGGTAGTCACACATACGAGATATGTGTGGACTGCAATATGACGCCAGCAAACACCAAAACTTAAAATGTTCCATCTACTCAGTGGCCTAGTGGTTAGAGTGTCCGCCCTGACGTCGGTAGGTTGTGAGTTCAAACCCCGGCCGAGTCATACCGAAGACTATAAAAATGGGACCCGTTACCTCGCTGCTTGGCACTCAGCATCAAGGGTTGGAATTGGGGGTTAAATCACCAAAAATGATTCCCGGGCGCGGCCCCGCTGCTGCTCACTGCTCCCCTCACCTCCCAGGGGGTGGAACAAGGGGATGGGTCAAATGCAGAGGACACATTTCACCATACCTGTCATGTCTGTTGATCATGTTTTTGTTTTGGCCATGTGCTGTTTGTTTTTTATGACTCTTTTTAGTTCCTGGTTGCACTTCCTTGTTTGTTTGTTTCCATAGCAACCCATTAGTTTTCCCCTGTCCCGTCACGCACCTGTTTCACGTTATGACTCACACACCTGTTGTTAATCATGTCTGTGTTATTTAAGCTTTTCATTTTCTGTTGGTCTTTCTGGCGACATCACAGTCATGCTGCACACTCTCGACACATCCTTATGATCCATGCTGCTCTTTTTCATGCCCCTCTTCTCATGCCAAGTAAGTTTTTGTTTAATAGTTTTTGTGCCCTTGTGCAAGTCTCTTGTTTTGTATAGCCAAGTTTGTTACCTCCGCCGTGAGCGCCTGTTGTTTGCACCTTTTTTGATTAATTAAAATATGTCGTTTTGTTTCGCAGTATTAGGCAAAACCAACATTTCTTGTCTTCTGGTACCTGCTGATGTGTATTTGAGATCTGCATAAGTCCTGAAAATTTGCGCATGTCCGCCACCGTAGTCGTTAAGCTTCTTTTTCTCTAGCTTCTTGTTGTGGGACATTCATCCTCCGCTGTTGCCATTTCTAATATAAAGTAGTGTAAAGTTCTTACTTATATCTCACCATGAAAGTGCTAAAACATACCGGTATAGTGAGTTTACATTATTCACCCAAGGAACTTTAGTTATTAGAGAGTTCTGGTCGTACGGTTTTTCACGGGACACATTTCAGGCGTTGGAACAACTTTTATCAGTCAGAAAAAAAAAACTACATTCTTTACACGTGTCCTTGAACAGTTGCATATGCTTGGAAGAGTTGAAAGAGAAAAAGGTCTTATTTAATCCAAACCCTTCTTCTAATGTCAAACTGGTTTTCATTGAGGGCCATATCGCAGTGATGGCTTCCTTCAAAGGGCCAACTTGAAACAGCAAATGTTATGAATGATGCATTTGATTATTGAAAATATTGTTTTATGTGCACAGTAAAAAAAAAAAAAAAAAACATCTGTAGATTTTACAGGAAAAACATGGCAACTCTTTCTACCAGAATTATACTGTGAAATATATACAGTGTTTTTACAACGTATTACGGTAAATGGAAAAACAATAACACAGATTTTTACCGTAATTATTAGGTTTTCCATTTGTGGTAATACGCCTTAAAAACAACAACTAAAACCGGCAGCTCAAACGACAGACTTTTATCATAAAAAAACACTCTTTTCAATTTCCAGTAATATGCCGTAAAGACTACCGTAAATTTTACCGTAACATCTATTTAAATTTTGACAGTGTACAATTCAATGGATAACTTGCTTTGTAATCAGAAGTCAAGCAGATATTTAAAGTATTTGCTTTTATTTTGACAAAAAATGTGTTCCAATATTGGATACTATTAAAGTTTTAAATGTATGCCATTTCATGCAGTGCATCCATTTTTTACTGTCAAAATGTAAAAAATGTAAAAAAATAATTTTAAAAAAAAAAAATAAAATTTAAAAATAAATAAATAAATAAAATAAAATAAAATTTAAAAAAAAAAAAAATATATATATATATATATATATATATATTTAAAGGTCCCTGTCAGAATAATTGCATGTAAGTTATCACAAAACTTTGTGTTGCCATGAGTTCCCGGCGAGAGGACAAAAGCTGTCTTTGATCCTACCAAGCAAAAGGCTTGTAAAACTCCACTGTGTAGGATGGGAAGCGACATGAAGGCGTCGGTTTCTTTCTTCTATTGTAATCCACAGGAAGATTGTGTCTTGACCCGAGATCTACAAAGTAGAGAGGAAGCAGGGCCTGACTCCCCTCCAGGCACCTTTTTTTTTTTAACTGTTTTGTAACCAAAGACAGCGGCTGCTTACAACCCCCCTCCCTTAGAAACAGCTGTTGCCATGTAATCAGGGAAAGTCCAAATTAAAGAGGAGGCGTACAATTTTTTGTCAGAGCGTCGGACGACACTGTCCAAGGGTACAGTGTCTACGCGTTTCTCCTCAATTGAGCTAAATTGAATTATGTCTCAGTTTAATTCCTTGCTTCTTGTCTTGTTTAATAGATGTCATCAGTGTTTGAACCTGACAGTCCCCTCCCAGGTTTCTCATTGTCATCCCATTGGGTTGAGTTTTTTCTTGCCCTAATATGGGATCTGAGCCGAGGACGTCGTTGTGGCTCATGCAGCCCTTTGAGACACTCGTGATTAAAGGCTATATAAGTAAACTTTGATTAATTGAAAAACGCATATTATTTTCAGGTGTTTGTGGGCCATATAAAATGATGTGGCAGGCTAGATCTGGACCCCGGGCCTTTAGTTTGATACCTGTGTTCTAATATGACCATGTTTTTTAGTCAAGAGTAATCTAACACCCTAATATTTCAAAACCAGTAATCAGATTACAGTTCCCTATTCAGAGTCACTGTGCGTTACTATTTATGTCAGCATGAGGAATCTTGTGTAAAGCGATGATCAGATTTCTGGGGCTTCAGAGTCTCATTAAAAAAATTTATTTTTTCCCCATTTAAAAAAATATATGCACACATACAATAGCTGTCAAACGATTAAAATATTTAATTGCCACTGTGACACTGTAGTTCATTTGTTAAATGTTTTTATTTTTTATAAGTGGCTGTGATGATAATGTCAATGAGGGATTTCTAATCACTGCTATGTTGGAATTATTATTAATATTGATACCGTTGCTGATATTATTCATTTTTGTTCGACTACTTTTGGATTGTTTTGTGTCATATTTGTGTGTCCTCTCAATTGCTCTGTTGATTGTTATTCTGAATGTTGCTGGGCCGGGTTTGGTTTTGGAATGGAATTACTATGGTATTATTGTGTATTATTTTGTTGGATTGATTAATTTAAATATATATATATATATATATATATATATATATATATATATATATATATATATATATATATATATATATATATATATATATATATATATATATATATACACACACACACACACGATTATTGATGCATTTTTAATTTATGTATATTGATGCAGTTTTACATTTATTTTCGTTTCACTAATTAAGCATTTACCACTTGCAATAAAACAAATTTTGGAATAAGAAATTAGATAAATTAATTCCCACATTTCTTAAATATATGAAATTGTGTGTGCGTGTGTGTGTGCGTTCTTGTATTTCTACCCTTCTTGAGACATCAACAAGGAAAAGTACCTTCCATATGAGGACCGTTAAACAAGTTAGGACCGAAATCATGGTCCCAATACGGAAAACCATTGCATCTGATAGAGAGCCAAATACTAGAGTCCGTGAACATTGCTCCAAAGTCAGGATTGTTTTGTTGACTTACTGTGCATACAAAAGTAAATATTAACAGGTGCAAAGGCAGCAATATATGATAAAACAGCTAGAGAGGGACTTCCCTATTCATCCCCCATCCTGATTTTACGACTTCCGGTGCTGACGTAAGACAACCCGCGTCCTATATGTGACCATAGGATGAACAAATACACTACAGTACTAAGACTATAGTGGCCATTAACAGTTAGCTTCTACAGCTGGGTTGCCCAAAGTGCAGCACTTTGGCCATCTGTGGTCCGTGACTCCTTTGTCATCGGCCTTAAGCACATTCCAAAAAACAAAAAAATAGAGATCTCATTTGCACCCCCTGGTGGTGAAATCTATCAAAATGAGGGTGGTCCTAAAATAGAGGGATTTTTCAAATTGACTGTGTCGGTTTTAAAAGTGATCCCCCTCTGGTCAACATATGAAAAAACAAGTGTTTGTACAAATTTGAAGTGATCCCCCTCTGGCCAACATATGTAATAACAAGTGTGTGTAAAAAATTTAAATGCGCCCCCTTTGGCCAAAAAGTATTCAAACTTTTAAATAAATATGTATATAGAGACATACTGTAATGACTTGAAGTAAATAATGAAGATTAAAAACCAATTACAATCAAAAAACTTAAAAAAATATAAATAAATTAACTAAAAGCAGTCTTTTTCTCACAAAATCGGGAACAATTTCTCATATTCTTCCTGTTTCTGCAATATTGCCATATTTTCTCGTACAATTATACTTTTTAATGTAAAATTATTATTTTTTAATGCAAAATGGTGACATTTGTCATATCAAATTCGGACTTTCATCACAACATTGCCAACTGTTTTGTTGTTCTTGTAAAATAGTGACATTTTTTTGACTTCTGTCATAATTTTGCCGAGTAAAATTCCGACTGTTATTGTAATATTGCCACAATTTGAAAGACTTTTGTCGAGGTAAAATTACGACACAATGTGTTCAATACACACTTACTGTACAAAAGTTACAGTATGTTGGAAACACGTTTTTTTTTTTCAGAATAAATATAGGGGAACTTATTTTCCGAGTATTTAAAGTCCTATTCGTAAATGTCAGTAGCACTCACAAATATTCTGACTGCTGTGTAGAAAAACTCTTTCAGAAGAGCGTAAGACTGGGAACGGTTCAGGGACAGTTCCACATTTACCTTTGTTTGCACCTTGTTTGTATTAGTCAAAACATGAAGTCTTAGCAAGATCGTTTTTCCAAGTGATTTTTCTTTTAAACTCTGGCACTACTTTTCTGAGCAGATTGTGGCGTTTGCCATTGTTTTCCTGTCCGGCGAACGACCGACGCCAGCAGAGTTCAAGGCAGGAGGTCAGGTTTTTTTTTCTTGCATTTGTCAGCAGCTCAGCTTCAGACTTCCCTCCTGAGTCGGAGCTTTTCTTCCTCCTTTTGAATGCCAGGACGAAATTTTCGATGAAACAAATGTTTTCGTAACTGGCCAACAATAAAAATTGCCCGAGTTCAAGGTGTAAGGTTTTTGGGGAACTTTGTATTTATTTGTTGAGCTTGCAACAAAAGCAAGGAGAGTTCAAGGCAGGAAGTTATTATTTTTAGGGTCCGCACAGAAACATTGTCAAAGGAATCCCAAAGGGAGTTCCTTTTGCAATGGGACGAAAGGAACCTATTGTTATTGTAAGGTTTTATTATTATTCTTTATTATTCCGCAGCTTTGCGGACTACTTTGCCCCCCTTAACATGCTTCAAAACTCACCAAATTTGACACGCACATAAAAAAAAACGCGAACAAAACTCTTTAGTCAAAAAACCAAACCCCAAAACTCAAAATTGCGCTCTAGCGCCCCCTAGGAAGAAAACTGCCTCTAACTCCCAGTACGAATGTCGTAGAGACATGAAACAATAACCTCTATGTAGGTCTCACTTAGACCTACTTTTCATTAATTAATTTTTTCCGGCAAAAATCAACAGGAAGTTGGCAATTTCCCCTTCAAGACAAAAAATTACTAAAAACACTCATTTTTGCCTCTTTGAGCTGTAAATTGACCCCCTTAAAATACTTCAAAACTCACCAAACTTTTCACACACATCGGGACTGGTGGAAATTGCGATCTAAAAAAAAAAAAAGGAACCCCAAAACTCAAAATTGCGCTCGCAATTTTGAATAAAACAGAGACAAAACTGCTTGTAACTTCCGGTAGGAACGTCTTAGAGACATGAAACAAATACCTCTATGTAGGTCTCACCTAGACCTACATTTCATAGATTGACATCCTTCAGCAAAAATCAACAGGAAGTTTGCAATCCCTCCTTCAAAACAACATTTTTGTTAAAACCGGTCACCAAACATCAAACATTATCTCCTCTGAGCGCGTTTGTCGTTTCGGCTTCAAACTACTACAGGAGAGAGATTGAACCCTGCTGATTAAAAGTTGACGACAGCGTTTTGATACTACGAGCTTTCAAAAACCGGCTGCGCTAAAGCTGCTGCTTTGCTGCTGTGCTTTTACGAGCCTTCAAAGAAAACAACCACTGTGCAGCGGCACCTAGGAAAAAAACACAGACAACACTTCCTCTAACTCCCAGTACGAATAGCGTAGAGACATGAAACAAAAACCTCTATGTAGGTCTGACTTAGAGCTAG
>NC_084747.1:48220067-48250067 GCF_033978785.1 Entelurus aequoreus | reverse complement strand
TGCAAAAAAGGTAAGCCAAAGATCCTTAATACAGTATATAGGTCAGGATTCTGTTGCCGTTTATTGGAATCTAGTGCAAAAACGCTAGTCAAAGATCCTCTATTTGTCAGGAATGTTTTGCTGTTTTTGAAACTAGTGTAAAAACGCTAGTCAAAGGTCCTCAGTACATCAGGAGTGTTTTGCTGTTTCAATGAATCAAGTGCAAAAAGGTAAGCCAAAGATCCTTAATACAGTACATAGGTCAGGATTCTGTTGCCGTTTATAGGAATCTAGTGCAAACATGCCTGTCAAAGATCCTCTATTTCTCAGGAGTGTTATGCTGT
Organism: Entelurus aequoreus; assembly: GCF_033978785.1. NCBI lineage: Eukaryota > Metazoa > Chordata > Actinopteri > Syngnathiformes > Syngnathidae > Entelurus > Entelurus aequoreus. Next base: position 48,249,744 of record NC_084747.1, on the reverse strand, counting down.
TTTTGTGAAGCTGGTGCAAAAACGCCAGTCAAAGATCCTCTATACATCAGGGGTGTTTAGCATGTTTTTGAAACTAGTGCAAAAACGCTAGTCAAAGGTCCTCTATACATCAGGAGTGTTTTGCTGTTTTATGAAGTGAGTGCAAAAATACTAGTTAAGGATCTTCTATACTTTAGGAGTGTTTTGTTGTTTTAATGAATCAAGTGCAAAACGTAAGCCAAAGATCCTTAATACAGCATATAGGTCAGGATTCTGCTGCTGTTTATAGGAATCTAGTGCAAAAATGCTTGTCAAAGATCCTCTGTGTCAGGAGTGTTTTGCTGTTTTATGAATCTTGTGCAAAAACGCTAGTCAAAGATCCTCTATACATCAGGGGTGTTTAGCATGTTTTTGAAACTAGTGCAAAAATGCTAGTCAAAGATCCTCAATACATCAGGGGTGTTAAGCATTTTTTTTAAACTAGTGCAAAAACGCTAGTCAAAGATCCTCTATACATCAGGAGTGTTTTGCTGATTTATGAAGCTAGTGCAAAAATACTAGTTAAAGATATTTTATACTTTAGGAGTGTTTTGCTGTTTTAATGAATCAAGTGCAAAAAAGAAAGCCAAAGATCCTTAATACAGCATATAGGTCAGGATTCTGCTGCCGTTTATAGGAATCTAGTGCAAAAACGCTTGTCAAAGATCCTCTATTTGTCAGGAATGTTTTGCTGTTTTTGAAACTAGTGTAAAAACGCTAGTCAAAGGTCCTCAGTACATCAGGAGTGTTTTGCTGTTTCAATGAATCAAGTGCGAAAAGGTAAGCCAAAGATCCTTAATACAGTATATAGGTCAGGATTCTGTTGCCGTTTATTGGAATCTAGTGCAAAAACGCTAGTCAAAGATCTTCTATTTGTCAGGAGTGTTTTGCTGTTTTTATGAATCTTGTACAAAAACGCTAGTCAAAGATCCTCTATACATCAGGGGTGTTTAGCATGTTTTTGAAACTAGTGCAAAAACGCTAGTCAAAGGTCCTCAATACATCAGGAGTGTGTTGCTGTTTTATGAAGCTAGTGCAAAAATACTAGTTAAAGATCTTCTATACTTTAGGAGTGTTTTGCTGTTTTAATGAATCAAGTGCAAAAAGGTAAGCCAAAGATCCTTAATACAGTACATAGGTCAGGATACTGTTGCCGTTTTTGATTTTGCACCTGTGGAATCAAAGGATGGCAACTTTATTGCCATCACTGCCACAACAACATTAAGACACCATGTTTAATATCAGGCTTTGAGGTGACATTCCTGACACGCACCGCTTTGTCTCCACCATTACGAGCGCCTCAACAATGAACACTCCTTCTCGACGCTCCCAAAGGTCAAAGGTGAAAAGGTCAGGCAGATAGCATGTGCACACAGAAGATAGCGCCCAGCAGGGAAACAATGGAGGGTCTGTACTTTCCTAAGCAGCAGACAAATTCCACGTTTGGACTCTTTCCACATGACAACACACACTTCTCTCCCTCGGACCGTTTATACATTCCATTTCCCGGGGACGCAATATGAAGATATTTGCCAAAAAGTCATAAAAAATTTTTTTTTAAAAAGCTGTCATATTCATTCCTGCGAGAGAGAAAAACAACACAATCACAATTCTTGTGAAGAGCCAAGTGGGCCAAACATTTCATGGAGATTTTCATTGAAATGTTTATAGGAATATAGTGCAAAAAACGCTAATCAAAGATCCTCTATTTGTCAGGAGTGTTTTGCTTGTTTTTATGAATTTTGTGCAAAACGTTAGTCAAAGATCCTCTATACATCAGGGGTGTTTAGCTCTTTTTTTAAACTAGTGCAAAAAAAACGCTTGTCAAAGATCCTCTATATATCAGGAGTGTGTTGCTGTTTTAATGAACAAGGTGCGAAAACACTAGTCAAAGATCCTCTATACATCAGGAGTGTTTTGCTGTTTTATGAAGCTCGTGCAAAAAATGCTAGTTAAAGATCGTCTATACTTTAGGAGTGTTTTGCTGTTTTTATAAATCTTGTGCAAAACGCTAGTCAAAGATCCTCTATACATCAGGCGTGTTTAGCTCTTTTTTTAAACTAGTGCAAACAACGCTTGTCAAAGATCCTCTATATATCAGGAGTGTTTTGCTGTTTCAATGAACAAGGTGCAAAAACACTAGTCAAAGATGCTCTATACATCAGGAGTGTTTTGCTGTTTTATGAAGCTTGTGCAAAACGCTAGTCAAAGATCCTCTATACATCAGTATTTTTTAGCTCTTTTTGAAACTAGTGCAAAAAAACACTAGTCAAAGATCCTCTATACATCAGGAGTGTTTTGCTGTTTTATGAAGCTCATGCAAAAATGCTAGTTAAAGATCGTCTATACTTTAGGAGTGTTTTGCTGTTTTTATGAATCTTGTGCAAAACGCTAATCAAAGATCCTCTATTTGTCAGGAGTGTTTTGCTGTTTTTATGAATCTTGTGCAAAAATGCTAGTCAAAGATCTTCTATACATCAGGAGTGTTCTTCTTATTTTATGAATCAAGTGCGAAAACATAAGCCAAAGATCCTTAATTTATAGGTCAGGATTATGTTGCTGTTTATAGGAATCTAGTGCAAAACATGCTAATTAAAGATCCTCTATTTTGTCTGGAGTGTTTTGCTGTTTTATGAACGTCATGCAAAAATGCTAGTTAAAGATTGTCTATACTTTAGGAGTGTTTTGCTGTTTTTATGAATCTTGTGCAAAACGCTAGTCAAAGATCCTCTATACATCAGGAGTGTTTTGCTGTTTCAATGAACAAGGTGCAAAAACACTAGTCAAAGATGCTCTATACATCAGGAGTGTTTTGCTGTTTTATGACGCTTTTACAAAACGCCCGTCAAAGATCCACTATACTTTAGTGTTTTTTAGCTCTTTTTTTGAAACTAGTGCAAAAAAACACTAGTCAAAGATCCTCTATACATCAGGAGTGTTTTGCTGTTATGAAGCTCATGCAAAAATGCTAGTTAAAGATCGTCTATAGTGTTTTGCTGTTTTTATGAATCTTGTGCAAAAACGTAAGCCAAAGATCCTTAACATGTAGGTCAGGATTCTGTTGCTGTTTATAGGAATCTAGTGCAAAAAACGCTAATCAAAGATCCTCTATTTGTCAGGAGTGTTTTGCTTGTTTTTATGAATTTTGTGCAAAACGTTAGTCAAAGATCCTCTATACATCAGGGGTGTTTAGCTCTTTTTTGAAACTAGTGCAAAAAACACTTGTCAAAGATCCTCTATATCAGGAGTGTTTTGCTGTTTTAATGAACAAGGTGCAAAAACACTAGTCAAAGATCCTCTATGCATCAGGAGTGTTTTGCAGTTTTAAAAAACAAGGTGCAAAAACACTAGTCAAAGATCCTCTATGCATCAGGAGTGTTTTGCTGTTTTAATGAACAAGGTGCAAAAACACTAGTCAAAGATCCTCTATGCATCAGGAGTGTTTTGCTGTTTTAATGAACAAGGTGCAAAAACACTAGTCGAAGATCCTCTATATATCAGGAGTGTTTTGCTGTTTTAATGAACAAGGTGCAAAAACACTAGTCAAAGATCCTCGATGCATCAGGAGTGTTTTGCTGTTTTAATGAACAAGGTGCAAAAACACTAGTCAAAGATCCTCTATACATCAGGACTGTTTTGCTGTTTTATGAAGCTTGTGCAAAGAATGCTAGTTAAAGATCCTCTATACATCAGTGGTGTTTAGCTCTTTTTTTAAACTAGTGCAAACAACGCTTGTCAAAGATCCTCTATATATCAGGAGTGTTTTGCTGTTTCAATGAACAAGGTGCAAGATCACTAGTCAAAGATCCTCTATACATTAGGAGTATTTTGCTCTTTTTATGAATCAAGTGCAAAAACGTAAGACTAGAATCCTTAATATATAGGTCAGGATTCTGTTAATGTTTATAGGACTCTAGTGCAAAAAAATGCTAATCAAAGATCCTCTATATGTCAGGAGTGTTTTGCTTGTTTTTATGAATTTTGTGCAAAACGTTAGTCAAAGATCCTCTGTACATCAGGGGTGTTTAGCTCTTTTTTGAAACTAGTGCAAAAAACGCTTGTCAAAGATCCTCTATATATCAGGAGTGTTTTGCTGTTTTAATGAACAAGGTGCAAAAACACTAGTCAAAGATCCTCTATACATCAGGAGTGTTTTGCTGTTTTATGAAGCTCGTGCAAAAAATGCTAGTTAAAGATCGTCTATACTTTAGGAGTGTTTTGCTGTTTTTATAAATCTTGTGCAAAACGCTAGTCAAAGATCCTCTATACATCAGGGGTGTTTAGCTCTTCTTTTAAACTAGTGCAAAAAACGCTTGTCAAAGATCCTCTATATATCAGGAGTGTTTTGCTGTTTCAATGAACAAGGTGCAAGATCACTAGTCAAAGATGCTCTATGCATTAAGAGTATTTTGCTCTTTTTATGAATCAAGTGCAAAAACGTAAGACTAGAATCCTTAATACAGCATATAGGTCAGGATTCTGTTAATGTTTATAGGACTCTAGTGCAAAAAAATGCTAATCAAAGATCCTCTATTTGTCAGGAGTGTTTTGCTGTTTTTATGAATCTTGTGCAAAACGCTAGTCAAAGATCCTCTATACATCAGGGGTGTTTAGCTCTTTTTTTTAAAGTAGTGCAAAAAACGCTTGTCAAAGATCCTCTATATATCAGGAGTGTTTTGCTGTTTCAATGAACAAGGTGCAAAAACACTAGTCAAAGATGCTCTATGCATCAGGAGTGTTTTGCTATTTTAATGAACAGGGTGCAAAAACACTAGTCAAAGATCCTCTATTCAGGAGTGTTTTGCTGTTTAATGAAGCTTGTGCAAAAATGCTAGTCAAAGATCCTCTATACATCAGGGGTGTTTAGCTTGTTTTTGAAACTAGTGCATACACGCTAGTCAGAGATCCTCTATACATCAGAGTTTTTTAGCGCTCTTTTGAAACTAGTGCAAAAAAACGCTAGTCAAAGATCCTCTAAATGTCAAGAGTGTTTTGCTGTTTTATTAAGATTGTTTATACTTTAGGAGTGTTTTGCTGTTTTTATGAATCTTGTGCAAAAACTCTAGTCAAAGATCCTCTATACATAAGTGTATTTTTAGCTCTTTTTTAAAACTAGTGCAAAAAAACGCTAGTCAATGATCCTCTATTTGTCAGGAGTGTTTTGCTGTTTTTATGAATCTTGTGCAAAAATGCTAGTCAAAGATCATCTATACATCAGGAGTGTTTTTCTTATTTTATGAATCAAGTACAAAAACATAAGCCAAAGATCCTTAATTTATAGGTCAGGATTATGTTGCTGTTTATAGGAATCTAGTGCAAAACATGCTAATTAAAGATCCTCTATTTGTCTGGAGTGTTTTGCTGTTTTATGAAGCTCATGCAAAAATGCTAGTTAAAGATTGTCTATACTTTAGGAGTGTTTTGATGTTTTTATGAATCTTGTGCAAAACGCTAGTCAAAGATCCTCTATACATCAGGAGTGTTTTGCTGTTTCAATGAACAAGGTGCAAAAACACTAGTCAAAGATGCTCTATACATCAGGAGTGTTTTGCTGTTTTATGACGCTTGTGCAAAACGCTAGTCAAAGATCCACTATACATTTGTGTTTTTTAGCTCTTTTTTGAAACTAGTGCAAAAAAACACTAGTCAAAGATCCTCTATACATCAGGAGTGTTTTGCTGTTTTATGACGCTTGTGCAAAACGCTAGTCAAAGATCCACTATACATTTGTGTTTTTTAGCTCTTTTTTGAAACTAGTGCAAAAAAACACTAGTCAAAGATCCTCTATACATCAGGAGTGTTTTGCTGTTTTATGACGCCTGTGCAAAACGCTAGTCAAAGATCCACTATACATTTGTGTTTTTTAGCTGTTTTTTGAAACTAGTGCAAAAAAACACTAGTCAAAGATCCTCTATACATCAGGAGTGTTTTGCTGTTTTATGACGCTTGTGCAAAACGCTAGTCAAAGATCCACTATACATTTGTGTTTTTTAGCTCTTTTTTGGAACTAGTGCAAAAAAACACTAGTCAAAGATCCTCTATACATCAGGAGTGTTTTGCTGTTTTATGAAGCTCATGCAAAAATGCTAGTTAAAGATCATCTATACTTTAGGAGTGTTTTGCTGTTTGTATGAATCTTGTGCAAAAACGTAAGCCAAAGATCCTTAACATGTAGGTCAGGATTCTGTTGCTGTTTGTAGGACTCTAGTGCAAAAATGCTAATCAAAGATCCTCTATTTGTCAGGAGTGTTTTGCTGTTTTTATGAACAAGGTGCAAAAACACTAGTCAAAGATGCTCTATACATCAGGAGTGTTTCGCTGTTTTTATGAATCTTGTGCAAAACGCTAGTCAAAGATCCTCTATACATCAGTGTTTTTTAGCTCTTTTTTGAAACTAGTGCAAAAAAACGCTAGTCAAAGATCCTCTATTTGTCAGGAGTGTTTTGCTGTTTTTATGAATCTTGTGCAAAAAAACGCCAGTCAAAGATCCTCTATACATCAGGAGTGTTTTTCTTATTTTATGAATCAAGTGCAAACAGTAAGCCAAAGATCCTTAATATATAGATCAGGATTCTGTTGCTGTTTATAGGACTCTAGTGCAAAAAATGCTAATCATAGATCCTCTATTTGTCAGGAGTGTGTTGCTGTTTTTATAAATCTTGTGCAAAAACACTAGTCAAAGATCCTCTATACATCAGGAGTGTTTTTCTGTTTTATGAAGCTAGTGCAAAAATGCTAGTTAAAGATCATCTATACTATAGGAGTGCTTTGCTGTTTTTATGAATCTTGTGCAAAAACTCTAGTCAAAGATCCTCTATACATCAGGGGTGTTTAGCACGTTTTTGAAACTAGTGCAAAACCGCTAGTCAAAGATCCTCTATACATCAGGGGTGTTTAGCTCTTTTTTGAAACTAGTGCAAAAAATGCTAGTCAAAGATCCTCTATACCTCAGGAATGTTTTGCTGTTTTATGAAGGTCATGCAAAAATGCTAGTTAAAGATTGTCTATACTTTAGGAGTGTTTCGCTGTTTTTATGAATCTTATGCAAAACGCTAGTCAAAGATCCTCTATACATCAGTGTTTTTTAGCTCTTTTTGGAAACTAGTGCAAAAAAAAACGCTAATCAAAGATCCTCTATTTGTCAGGAGTGTTTTGCTGTTTTTATGAATCTTGTGCAAAAATCCTAGTCAAAGATTATCTATACATCAGGAGTGTTTTGCTGTTTTTATGAATCGTGTGCAAAAACACTAGTCAAATATCCTCTATACATCAGGAGTGTTTTGCTGTTTTATGAAGCTAGTGCAAAAATGCAAGTTAAAGATCATCTATACTTTAGGAGTGCTTTGCTGTTTTTATGAATCTTGTGCAAAAACTCTAGTCAAAGATCCTCTATACATCAGGGGTGTTTAGCACGTTTTTGAAACTAGTGCAAAAACGCTAGTCAAAGATCCTCTATACATCAGGGGTGTTTAGCTCTTTTTTGAAACTAGTGCAAAAAATGCTAGTCAAAGATCCTCTATACATCAGGAGTGTTTTGCTGTTTTATGAAGCTCATGCAAAAATGCTAGTTAAAGATCCTCTATACTTTAGGAGTGTTTTGCTGTTTTTATGAATCTTGTGCAAAAACGTAAGCCAAAGATCCTTAACATGTAGGTCAGGATTCTGTTGCTGTTTATAGGACTCTAGTGCAAAAAATGCTAATCAAAGATCCTCTATACATCAGGAGTGTTTTGCTGTTTTATGAAGCTAGTGCAAAAATGCTAGTTAAAGATCATCTATACTTTAGGAGTGCTTTGCTGTTTTTATGAATCTTGTGCAAAAACTCTAGTCAAAGATCCTCTATACATCAGGGGTGTTTAGCACGTTTTTGAAACTAGTGCAAAAATGCTAGTCAAAGATCCTCTATACATCAGGAGTGTTTTGCTGTTTTATGAAGCTCATGCAAAAATGCTAGTTAAAGATTGTCTATACTTTAGGAGTGTTTTGCTGTTTTTATGAATCTTGTGCAAAACGCTAGTTAAAGATCCTCTATACATCAGTGTTTTTTAGGTCTTTTTTGAAACTAGTGCAAAAAAAAACGCCAATCAAAGATCCTCTATTTGTCAGGAGTGTTTTGCTGTTTTTATGAATCTTGTGCAAAAATGCTAGTCAAAGATCCTCTATACATCAGGAGTGTTTTTCTTATTTTATGAATCAAGTGCAAAAACATATTTAAACATATTTATTCGTCAGGAGTGTTTTGCTGTTTTTATGAATCTTGTGCAAAAATCCTAGTCAAAGATTATCTATACATCAGGAGTGTTTTGCTGTTTTTATGAATCGTGTGCAAAAACACTATTCAAAGATCCTCTATACATCAGGAGTGTTTTGCTGTTTTATGAAGCTAGTGCAAAAATGCTAGTTAAAGATCATCTATACTTTAGGAGTGCTTTGCTGTTTTTATGAATCTTGTGCAAAAACTCTAGTCAAAGATCCTCTATACATCAGGGGTGTTTAGCACGTTTTTGAAACTAGTGCAAAAACGCTAGTCAAAGATCCTCTATACATCAGGGGTGTTTAGCTCTTTTTTGAAACTAGTGCAAAAAATGCTAGTCAAAGATCCTCTATACATCAGGAGTGTTTTGCTGTTTTATGAAGCTCATGCAAAAATGCTAGTTAAAGATCGTCTATACTTTAGGAGTGTTTTGCTGTTTTTATGAATCTTGTGCAAAAACGTAAGCCAAAGATCCTTAACATGTAGGTCAGGATTCTGTTGCTGTTTATAGGACTCTAGTGCAAAAAATGCTAATCAAAGATCCTCTATACATCAGGAGTGTTTTGCTGTTTTATGAAGCTAGTGCAAAAATGCTAGTTAAAGATCATCTATACTTTAGGAGTGCTTTGCTGTTTTTATGAATCTTGTGCAAAAACTCTAGTCAAAGATCCTCTATACATCAGGGGTGTTTAGCACGTTTTTGAAACTATCGCAAAACCGCTAGTCAAAGATCCTCTATACATCAGGAGTGTTTTGCTGTTTTTATGAATCGTGTGCAAAAACACTAGTCAAATATCCTCTATACATCAGGAGTGTTTTGCTGTTTTATGAAGCTAGTGCAAAAATGCAAGTTAAAGATCATCTATACTTTAGGAGTGCTTTGCTGTTTTTATGAATCTTGTGCAAAAACTCTAGTCAAAGATCCTCTATACATCAGGGGTGTTTAGCACGTTTTTGAAACTAGTGCAAAAACGCTAGTCAAAGATCCTCTATACATCAGGGGTGTTTAGCACGTTTTTGAAACTAGTGCAAAAATGCTAGTCAAAGATCCTCTATACATCAGGAGTGTTTTGCTGTTTTATGAAGCTCATGCAAAAATGCTAGTTAAAGATTGTCTATACTTTAGGAGTGTTTTGCTGTTTTTATGAATCTTGTGCAAAACGCTAGTTAAAGATCCTCTATACATCAGTGTTTTTTAGGTCTTTTTTGAAACTAGTGCAAAAAAAAAAACGCCAATCAAAGATCCTCTATTTGTCAGGAGTGTTTTGCTGTTTTTATGAATCTTGTGCAAAAATGCTAGTCAAAGATCATCTATACACCAGGAGTGTTTTTCTTATTTTATGAATCAAGTGCAAAAACATATTTAAACATATTTATTCGTCAGGAGTGTTTTGCTGTTTTTATGAATCTTGTGCAAAAATCCTAGTCAAAGATTATCTATACATCAGGAGTGTTTTGCTGTTTTTATGAATCGTGTGCAAAAATGCTAGTTAAAGATCATCTATACTTTAGGAGTGCTTTGCTGTTTTTATGAATCTTGTGCAAAAACTCTAGTCAAAGATCCTCTATACATCAGGGGTGTTTAGCACGTTTTTGAAACTAGTGCAAAAACGCTAGTCAAAGATCCTCTATACATCAGGGGTGTTTAGCTCTTTTTTGAAACTAGTGCAAAAAATGCTAGTCAAAGATCCTCTATACATCAGGAGTGTTTTGCTGTTTTATGAAGCTCATGCAAAAATGCTAGTTAAAGATCGTCTATACTTTAGGAGTGTTTTGCTGTTTTTATGAATCTTGTGCAAAAACGTAAGCCAAAGATCCTTAACATGTAGGTCAGGATTCTGTTGCTGTTTATAGGACTCTAGTGCAAAAAATGCTAATCAAAGATCCTCTATACATCAGGAGTGTTTTGCTGTTTTATGAAGCTAGTGCAAAAATGCTAGTTAAAGATCATCTCTACTTTAGGAGTGCTTTGCTGTTTTTATGAATCTTGTGCAAAACCGCTAGTCAAAGATCCTCTATACATCAGGAGTGTTTTGCTGTTTTATGAAGCTCATGCAAAAATGCTAGTTAAAGATTGTCTATACTTTAGGAGTGTTTTGCTGTTTTTATGAATCTTGTGCAAAACGCTAGTCAAAGATCCTCTATACATCAGTGTTTTTTTAGCTCTTTTTTGAAACTAGTGCAAAAAAAACGCTAATCAAAGATCCTCTATTTGTCAGGAGTGTTTTGCTGTTTTTATGAATCTTGTGCAAAAAACGCCAGTCAAAGATCCTCTATACATCAGGAGTGTTTTTCTTATTTCATGAATCAAGTGCAAAAACATATTTAAACATATTTATTTGTCAGGAGTGTTTTGCTGTTTTTATGAATCTTGTGCAAAAACGTAAGCCAAAGATCCTTAACATGTAGGTCAGGATTCTGTTGCTGTTTATAGGACTCTAGTGCAAAAAATGCTAATCAAAGATCCTCTATACATCAGGAGTGTTTTGCTGTTTTATGAAGCTAGTGCAAAAATGCTAGTTAAAGATCATCTATACTTTAGGAGTGCTTTGCTGTTTTTATGAATCTTGTGCAAAAACTCTAGTCAAAGATCCTCTATACATCAGGGGTGTTTAGCACGTTTTTGAAACTAGTGCAAAAATGCTAGTCAAAGATCCTCTATACATCAGGAGTGTTTTGCTGTTTTATGAAGCTCATGCAAAAATGCTAGTTAAAGATTGTCTATACTTTAGGAGTGTTTTGCTGTTTTTATGAATCTTGTGCAAAACGCTAGTTAAAGATCCTCTATACATCAGTGTTTTTTAGGTCTTTTTTGAAACTAGTGCAAAAAAAAACGCCAATCAAAGATCCTCTATTTGTCAGGAGTGTTTTGCTGTTTTTATGAATCTTGTGCAAAAATGCTAGTCAAAGATCCTCTATACATCAGGAGTGTTTTTCTTATTTTATGAATCAAGTGCAAAAACATATTTAAACATATTTATTCGTCAGGAGTGTTTTGCTGTTTTTATGAATCTTGTGCAAAAATCCTAGTCAAAGATTATCTATACATCAGGAGTGTTTTGCTGTTTTTATGAATCGTGTGCAAAAACACTATTCAAAGATCCTCTATACATCAGGAGTGTTTTGCTGTTTTATGAAGCTAGTGCAAAAATGCTAGTTAAAGATCATCTATACTTTAGGAGTGCTTTGCTGTTTTTATGAATCTTGTGCAAAAACTCTAGTCAAAGATCCTCTATACATCAGGGGTGTTTAGCACGTTTTTGAAACTAGTGCAAAAACGCTAGTCAAAGATCCTCTATACATCAGGGGTGTTTAGCTCTTTTTTGAAACTAGTGCAAAAAATGCTAGTCAAAGATCCTCTATACATCAGGAGTGTTTTGCTGTTTTATGAAGCTCATGCAAAAATGCTAGTTAAAGATCGTCTATACTTTAGGAGTGTTTTGCTGTTTTTATGAATCTTGTGCAAAAACGTAAGCCAAAGATCCTTAACATGTAGGTCAGGATTCTGTTGCTGTTTATAGGACTCTAGTGCAAAAAATGCTAATCAAAGATCCTCTATACATCAGGAGTGTTTTGCTGTTTTATGAAGCTAGTGCAAAAATGCTAGTTAAAGATCATCTATACTTTAGGAGTGCTTTGCTGTTTTTATGAATCTTGTGCAAAAACTCTAGTCAAAGATCCTCTATACATCAGGGGTGTTTAGCACGTTTTTGAAACTATCGCAAAACCGCTAGTCAAAGATCCTCTATACATCAGGAGTGTTTTGCTGTTTTATGAAGCTCATGCAAAAATGCTAGTTAAAGATTGTCTATACTTTAGGAGTGTTTTGCTGTTTTTATGAATCTTGTGCAAAACGCTAGTCAAAGATCCTCTATACATCAGTGTTTTTTTAGCTCTTTTTTGAAACTAGTGCAAAAAAAACGCTAATCAAAGATCCTCTATTTGTCAAGAGTGTTTTGCTGTTTTTATGAATCTTGTGCAAAAAACGCCAGTCAAAAATCCTCTATACATCAGGAGTGTTTTTCTTATTTTATGAATCAAGTGCAAAAACATATTTAAACATATTTATTTGTCAGGAGTGTTTTGCTGTTTTTATGAATCTTGTGCAAAAACGTAAGCCAAAGATCCTTAACATGTAGGTCAGGATTCTGTTGCTGTTTATAGGACTCTAGTGCAAAAAATGCTAATCAAAGATCCTCTATACATCAGGAGTGTTTTGCTGTTTTATGAAGCTAGTGCAAAAATGCTAGTTAAAGATCATCTATACTTTAGGAGTGCTTTGCTGTTTTTATGAATCTTGTGCAAAAACTCTAGTCAAAGATCCTCTATACATCAGGGGTGTTTAGCACGTTTTTGAAACTATCGCAAAACCGCTAGTCAAAGATCCTCTATACATCAGGAGTGTTTTGCTGTTTTATGAAGCTCATGCAAAAATGCTAGTTAAAGATTGTCTATACTTTAGGAGTGTTTTGCTGTTTTTATGAATCTTGTGCAAAACGCTAGTCAAAGATCCTCTATACATCAGTGTTTTTTTAGCTCTTTTTTGAAACTAGTGCAAAAAAAACGCTAATCAAAGATCCTCTATTTGTCAAGAGTGTTTTGCTGTTTTTATGAATCTTGTGCAAAAAACGCCAGTCAAAGATCCTCTATACATCAGGAGTGTTTTTCTTATTTTATGAATCAAGTGCAAAAACATATTTAAACATATTTATTTGTCAGGAGTGTTTTGCTGTTTTTATGAATCTTGTGCAAAAACGTAAGCCAAAGATCCTTAACATGTAGGTCAGGATTCTGTTGCTGTTTATAGGACTCTAGTGCAAAAAATGCTAATCAAAGATCCTCTATACATCAGGAGTGTTTTGCGGTTTTATGAAGCTAGTGCAAAAATGCTAGTTAAAGATCATCTATACTTTAGGAGTGCTTTGCTGTTTTTATGAATCTTGTGCAAAAACTCTAGTCAAAGATCCTCTATACATCAGGGGTGTTTAGCACGTTTTTGAAACTAGTGCAAAAACGCTAGTCAAAGATCCTCTATACATCAGGAGTGTTTTGCTGTTTTATGAAGCTCATACAAAAATGCTAGTTAAAGATTGTCTATACTTTAGGAGTGTTTTGCTGTTTTTATGAATCTTGTGCAAAACGCTAGTCAAAGATCCTCTATACATCAGTGTTTTTTTAGCTCTTTTTTGAAACTAGTGCAAAAAAATGCTAGTCAAAGATCCTCTATTTGTCAGGAGTGTTTTGCTGTTTTTATGAATCTTGTGCAAAAATGCTAGTCAAAGATCTTCTATACATCAGGAGTGTTTTTCTTATTTTATGAATCAAGTGCGAAAACATAAGCCAAAGATCCTTAATTTATAGGTCAGCATTATGTTGCTGTTTATAGGACTCTAGTGCAAAACATGCTAATTAAAGATCCTCTATTTGTCAGGAGTGTTTTGCTGTTTTATGAAGGTCATGCAAAAATGCTAGTTAAAGATTGTCTACAGACAATCTTTAACTAGCATTTCAGGAGTGTTTTGCTGTTTTTATGAATCTTGTGCAAAACGCTAGTCAAAGATCCTCTATACATCAGGGGTGTTTAGCTCTTTTTTTAAACTAGTGCAAAAAACGCTAGTCAAAGATCCTCTATATATCAGGAGTGTTTTGCTGTTTCAATGAACAAGGTGCAAAAACACTAGTCAAAGATCCTCTATACATCAGGAGTGTTTTGCTGTTTCAATGAACAAGGTGCAAAAACACTAGTCAAAGATGCTCTATACATCAGGAGTGTTTTGCTGTTTTATGACGCTTTTACAAAACGCCCATCAAAGATCCACTACACATTAGTGTTTTTTAGCTCTTTTTTGAAACTAGTGCAAAAAAACACTAGTCAAAGATCCTCTCTACATCAGGAGTGTTTTGCTGTTTTATGAAGCTCATGCAAAAATGCTAGTTAAAGATCGTCTATACTTTAGGAGTGTTTTGCTGTTTTTATGAATCTTGTGCAAAAACGTAAGCCAAAGATCCTTAACATGTAGGTCAGGATTCTGTTGCTGTTTATAGGACTCCAGTGCAAAAAATGCTAATCAAAGATCCTCTATTTGTCAGGAGTGTTTTGCTGTTTTTATGAATCGTGTGCAAAAACGCTAGTCAAAGATCCTCTATACATCAGTGTTTTTTTAGCTCTTTTTTGAAACTAGTGCAAAAAAACGCTAGTCAAAGATCCTCTATTTGTCAGGAGTGTTTTGCTGTTTTTATGAATCTTGTGCAAAAAAACGCCAGTCAAAGATCCTCTATACATCAGGAGTGTTTTGCTTATTTTATGAATCAAGTGCAAACAGTAAGCCAAAGATCCTTAATTTATAGATCAGGATTCTGTTGCTGTTTATAGGAGTCTAGTGAAAAACATGCTAATCAAAGATCCTCTATTCGTCAGGAGTGTTTTGCCATTTTTATGAAAAAAAACAATGTCTGTACTTTCCTAAGCAGCGTACAAATTCCACGTTTGGACTCTTTCCACATGACAACACACGCTTCTCTCCCTCGGACCGTTTATACATTCCATTTCCCGGGGGACGCCATATGAAGATATTAGCCAAAAAGTCATAAAACAAAAAAAAAAAGCTGTCATATTCTGAAAAACAACACAATGACAATTGTTGTGAAGAACATTTGAAGTAAGTAAGTAAGTAAGTAGCAGCAAGACTCAGCACAGCTCAAGGCCCGGGAGAGAGTGTGTCGCTCGTATAACAAGCCATTAGCTTTTATTACGCCGTGTTGTCCACATGCTAATTTGATCTGGGAGTGTGTGGCGGAGTGCTGGCCTCGGGGCGGCGGGCCGGAGATGGCGAGTGGCGAGGGATCGCCACGCGGGGGGAAGAAGCCCGAATGTGACCGAACAAAAGACGCCGAAGCTTGACGTGAAGCAGGACACTGACCCCATCCCTGACCTCTGACCTCCAGGAAGTGCGGGTAACCCCGCTCCTGACAGGAAGTCGACTTCTAACCTCCCGCTTTTATGGGAGTCGCTCGCATCATCTTTGTCCAATTACCACGTCTGGATTTATCCCGCTGTCTCTGCTAATTTCCCGCGAGAGAAAAAGAGAGGAAAGGCCTCAGGACATCTTTGACATTTGGAGTTGTCGAATCCAGACACTTTTTGTCCCTCTTTTGCTGCTTTGGTTCAGCGTGCAACATCACACTGCATGCATGCCACATTTTAAAGAAGCCGACGTCAATTCAAAAGTGTCTTGTAAATTGTGTTCACTAGACATGATGGCAGTTTCATGTGTTGCTGTTTATAGGAATCTAGTGTATCGCAAGATTTGCATTGAAATGTTTCTTTGTGGTCACCTTTATTTTGAAAAAATAACGAAAAGTATCGAAATACATTTTGGTACCGGTACCAAAATATTGGTATCATGACAACCCTACTGTTTTTATGAATCTAGTGCAAAAAAATGCTAATCAAAGATCCTCTATACATCAGGAGTGTTTTGCTGTTTTATAAATAAAGTGCAAAAACGTAAGCCAAAGATCCTTAATATATACAGTAGGTCAGGATTCTGTCGCTGTTTATAGGAATGTAATGCAAAACATGCTAATCAAAGATTCTCTATACATCAGGAGTGTTTTGCTGTTTTTATGAATCAAGAGCAAAAACGCCAGTCAAAGATCCTGTATACATCAGGAGTGTTTTGCTGTTTTTATGAATGTAGTGCAAAAACGCAAGTCAAAGATCCTCTATACATCAGGAGTGTTTTGCTGTTTTTATGAATCAAGTGCAAAAACGTAAGCCAAAGATCCTTAATATATAGGTCAGGATTATGTTGCTGTTTATAGGAATCTAGTGCAACAAATGCTAATCAAAGATCCTCTATTTGTCAGGAGTGATTTGCTGTTTTTATGAATCTTGTGCAAAAATGCCAGTCAAAGATTCTCTATACATCAGGAGTGTTTTGCTGTTTTTATGAATCAAGAGCAAAAACACCAGTCAAAGATTCTCTATACATCAGGAGTGTTTTGCTGTTTTTATGAATCAAGAGCAAAAACACCAGTCAAATATCCTGTATACATCAGGAGTGTTTTGCTGTTTTTATGAATGTAGTGCAAAAACGCAAGTCAAAGATCCTCTATACATCAGGAGTGTTTTGCTGTTTTTATGAATCAAGTGCAAAAACGTAAGCCAAAGATCCTTAATATATAGGTCAGGATTCTGTTGCTGTTTATAGGAATCTAGTGCAACAAATGCTAATCAAAGATCCTCTATTTGTCAGGAGTGATTTGCTGTTTTTATGAATCTTGTGCAAAAACGCCAGTCAAAGATTCTCTATACATCAGGAGTGTTTTGCTGTTTTTATGCATCAAGAGCAAAAACACCAGTCAAAGATCCTGTATACATCAGGAGTGTTTTGCTGTTTTTATGAATGTAGTGCAAAAACGCCAGTCAAAGATCCTGTATACATCAGGAGTGTTTTGCTGTTTTTATGAATGTAGTGCAAAAACGCAAGTCAAAGATCCTCTATACATCAGGAGTGTTTTGCTGTTTTTATGAATCAAGAGCAAAAACGCCAGTCAAAGATCCTGTATACATCAGGAGTGTTTTGCTGTTTTTATGAATGTAGTGCAAAAACGGAAGTCAAAGATCCTCTATACATCAGGAGTGTTTTGCTGTTTTTATGAATCAAGAGCAAAAACACCAGTCAAAGATCCTGTATACATCAGGAGTGTTTTGCTGTTTTTATGAATGTAGTGCAAAAACGCAAGTCAAAGATCCTCTATACATCAGGAGTGTTTTGCTGTTTTTATGAATCAAGTGCAAAAACGTAAGCCAAAGATCCTTAATATATAGGTCAGGATTCTGTTGCTGTTTATAGGAATCTAGTGCAACAAATGCTAATCAAAGATCCTCTATTTGTCAGGAGTGATTTGCTGTTTTTATGAATCTTGTGCAAAAACGCCAGTCAAAGATTCTCTATACATCAGGAGTGTTTTGCTGTTTTTATGAATCAAGAGCAAAAACGCCAGTCAAAGATCCTGTATACATCAGGAGTGTTTTGCTGTTTTTATGAATGTAGTGCAAAAATGCAAGTCAAAGATCCTCTATACATCAGGAGTGTTTTGCTGTTTTTATGAATCAAGAGCAAAAACGCCAGTCAAAGATCCTGTATACATCAGGAGTGTTTTGCTGTTTTTATGAATGTAGTGCAAAAACGCAAGTCAAAGATCTTCTATACATCAGGAGCGTTTTGCTGTTTTTATGAATCAAGTGCAAAAACGTAAGCCAAAGATCCTTAATATATAGGTCAGGATTCTGTTGCTGTTTATAGGAATCTAGTGCAACAAATGCTAATCAAAGATCCTCTATTTGTCAGGAGTGATTTGCTGTTTTTATGAATCTTGTGCAAAAACGCCAGTCAAAGATTCTCTATACATCAGGAGTGTTTTGCTGTTTTTATGAATCAAGAGCAAAAACGCCAGTCAAAGATCCTGTATACATCAGGAGTATTTTGCTGTTTTTATGAATGTAGTGCAAAAACGCAAGTCAAAGATCCTCTATACATCAGGAGTGTTTTGCTGTTTTTATGAATCAAGAGCAAAAACACCAGTCAAAGATCCTGTATACATCAGGAGTGTTTTGCTGATTTTATGAATGTAGTGCAAAAACGCAAGTCAAAGATCCTCTATACATCAGGAGTGTTTTTCTGTTTTATAAATCAAGTGCAAAAACGTAAGCCAAAGATCCTTAATATATACAGTAGGTCAGGATTCTGTCGCTGTTTATAGGAATCTAATGCAAAACATGCTAATCAAAGATTCTCTATACATCAGGAGTGTTTTGCTGTTTTTATGAATCAAGAGCAAAAACACCATTCAAAGATCCTGTATACATCAGGAGTGTTTTGCTGTTTTTATGAATGTAGTGCAAAAACGCAAGTCAAAGATCCTCTATACATCAGGAGTGTTTTGCTGTTTTTATGAATGTAGTGCAAAAACGCAAGTCAAAGATCCTCTATACATCAGGAGTGTTTTGCTGTTTTTATGAATCAAGAGCAAAAACACCAGTCAAAGATCCTGTATACATCAGGAGTGTTTTGCTGTTTTTATGAATGTAGTGCAAAAACGCAAGTCAAAGATCCTCTATACATCAGGAGTGTTTTGCTGTTTTATAAATCAAGTGCAAAAACGTAAGCCAAAGATCCTTAATATATACAGTAGGTCAGGATTCTGTTGCTGTTTATAGGAATCTAATGCAAAACATGCTAATCAAAGATTATCTATACATCAGGAGTGTTTTGCTGTTTTTATGAATCAAGAGCAAAAACACCAGTCAAAGATCCTGTATACATCAGGAGTGTTTTGCTGTTTTTATGAATGTAGTGCAAAAACGCAAGTCAAATATCCTCTATACATCAGGAGTGTTTTGCTGTTTTTATGAATCAAGTGCAAAAACGTAAGCCAAAGATCCTTAATATATAGGTCAGGATTCTGTTGCTGTTTATAGGAATCTAGTGCAACAAATGCTAATCAAAGATCCTCTATTTGTCAGGAGTGATTTGCTGTTTTTATGAATCTTGTGCAAAAACGCCAGTCAACGATTCTCTATACATCAGGAGTGTTTTGCTGTTTTTATGAATCAAGAGCAAAAACACCAGTCAAAGATCCTGTATACATCAGGAGTGTTTTGCTGTTTTTATGAATCAAGAGCAAAAACACCAGTCAAAGATCCTGTATACATCAGGAGTGTTTTGCTGTTTTTATGAATGTAGTGCAAAAACGCAAGTCAAAGATCCTGTATACATCAGGGGTGTTTTGCTGTTTTTATGAATCAAGAGCAAAAACACCAGTCAAAGATCCTGTATACATCAGGAGTGTTTTGCTGTTTTTATGAATGTAGTGCAAAAACGCAAGTCAAAGATCCTCTATACATCAGGAGTGTTTTACTGTTTTTATGAATCAAGTGCAAAAACGTAAGCCAAAGATCCTTAATATATAGGTCAGGATTCTGTTGCTGTTTATAGGAATCTAGTGCAACAAATGCTAATCAAAGATCCTCTATTTGTCAGGAGTGATTTGCTGTTTTTATGAATCTTGTGCAAAAACGCCAGTCAACGATTTTCTATACATCAGGAGTGTTTTGCTGTTTTTATGAATCAAGAGCAAAAACACCAGTCAAAGATCCTGTATACATCAGGAGTGTTTTGCTGTTTTTATGAATCAAGAGCAAAAACACCAGTCAAAGATCCTGTATACATCAGGAGTGTTTTGCTGTTTTTATGAATGTAGTGCAAAAACGCAAGTCAAAGATCCTCTATACATCAGGAGTGTTTTGCTGTTTTTATGAATCAAGAGCAAAACCACCAGTCAAAGATCCTGTATACATCAGGAGTGTTTTGCTGTTTTTATGAATGTAGTGCAAAAACGCAAGTCAAATATCCTCTATACATCAGGAGTGTTTTGCTGTTTTTATGAATCAAGTGCAAAAACGTAAGCCAAAGATCCTTAATATATAGGTCAGGATTCTGTTGCTGTTTATAGGAATCTAGTGCAACAAATTCTAATCAAAGATCCTCTATTTGTCAGGAGGGATTTGCTGTTTTTATGAATCTTGTGCAAAACCGCCAGTCAAAGATTCTCTATACATCAGGAGTGTTTTGCTGTTTTTATGAATCAAGAGCAAAAACACCAGTCAAAGATCCTGTATACATCAGGAGTGTTTTGCTGTTTTTATGAATGTAGTGCAAAAACGCAAGTCAAAGATCCTCTATACATCAGGAGTGTTTTGCTGTTTTTATGAATCAAGAGCAAAAACGCCAGTCAAAGATCCTGTATACATCAGGAGTGTTTTGCTGTTTTTATGAATGTAGTGCAAAAACGCAAGTCAAAGATCCTCTATACATCAGGAGTGTTTTGCTGTTTTTATGAATCAAGAGCAAAACCACCAGTCAAAGATCCTGTATACATCAGGAGTGTTTTGCTGTTTTTATGAATGTAGTGCAAAAACGCAAGTCAAATATCCTCTATACATCAGGAGTGTTTTGCTGTTTTTATGAATCAAGTGCAAAAACGTAAGCCAAAGATCCTTAATATATAGGTCAGGATTCTGTTGCTGTTTATAGGAATCTAGTGCAACAAATTCTAATCAAAGATCCTCTATTTGTCAGGAGGGATTTGCTGTTTTTATGAATCTTGTGCAAAACCGCCAGTCAAAGATTCTCTATACATCAGGAGTGTTTTGCTGTTTTTATGAATCAAGAGCAAAAACACCAGTCAAAGATCCTGTATACATCAGGAGTGTTTTGCTGTTTTTATGAATGTAGTGCAAAAACGCAAGTCAAAGATCCTCTATACATCAGGAGTGTTTTGCTGTTTTTATGAATCAAGAGCAAAAACGCCAGTCAAAGATCCTGTATACATCAGGAGTGTTTTGCTGTTTTTATGAATGTAGTGCAAAAACGCAAGTCAAAGATCCTCTATACATCAGGAGTGTTTTGCTGTTTTTATGAATCAAGAGCAAAAACACCAGTCAAAGATCCTGTATACATCAGGAGTGTTTTGCTGTTTTTATGAATCAAGAGCAAAAACACCAGTCAAAGATCCTGTATACATCAGGAGTTTTTTGCTGTTTTTATGAATGTAGTGCAAAAACGCAAGTCAAAGATCCTCTATACATCAGGAGTGTTTTGCTGCTTTTATGAATCAAGTGCAAAAACGTAAGCCACAGATCCTTAATATATAGGTCAGGATTCTGTTGCTGTTTATAGGAATCTAGTGCAACAAATGCTAATCAAAGATCCTCTATTCGTCAGGAGTGATTTGCTGTTTTTATGAATCTTGTGCAAAAACGCCAGTCAAAGATTCTCTATACATCAGGAGTGTTTTGCTGTTTTTATGAATCAAGAGCAAAAACACCAGTCAAAGATCCTGTATACATCAGGAGTGTTTTGCTGTTTTTATGAATCAAGAGCAAAAACACCAGTCAAAGATCCTGTATACATCAGGAGTGTTTTGCTGTTTTTATGAATGTAGTGCAAAAACGCAAGTCAAAGATCCTCTATACATCAGGAGTGTTTTGCTGTTTTTATGAATCAAGAGCAAAAACACCAGTCAAAGATCCTGTATACATCAGGAGTTTTTTGCTGTTTTTATGAATGTAGTGCAAAAACGCAAGTCAAAGATCCTCTATACATCAGGAGTGTTTTGCTGCTTTTATGAATCAAGTGCAAAAACGTAAGCCACAGATCCTTAATATATAGGTCAGGATTCTGTTGCTGTTTATAGGAATCTAGTGCAACAAATGCTAATCAAAGATCCTCTATTCGTCAGGAGTGATTTGCTGTTTTTATGAATCTTGTGCAAAAACGCCAGTCAAAGATTCTCTATACATCAGGAGTGTTTTGCTGTTTTTATGAATCAAGAGCAAAAACACCAGTCAAAGATCCTGTATACATCAGGAGTGTTTTGCTGTTTTTATGAATCAAGAGCAAAAACACCAGTCAAAGATCCTGTATACATCAGGAGTGTTTTGCTGTTTTTATGAATGTAGTGCAAAAACGCAAGTCAAAGATCCTCTATACATCAGGAGTGTTTTGCTGTTTTTATGAATCAAGAGCAAAAACACCAGTCAAAGATCCTGTATACATCAGGAGTTTTTTGCTGTTTTTATGAATGTAGTGCAAAAACGCAAGTCAAAGATCCTCTATACATCAGGAGTGTTTTGCTGCTTTTATGAATCAAGTGCAAAAACGTAAGCCACAGATCCTTAATATATAGGTCAGGATTCTGTTGCTGTTTATAGGAATCTAGTGCAACAAATGCTAATCAAAGATCCTCTATTCGTCAGGAGTGATTTGCTGTTTTTATGAATCTTGTGCAAAAACGCCAGTCAAAGATTCTCTATACATCAGGAGTGTTTTGCTGTTTTTATGAATCAAGAGCAAAAACACCAGTCAAAGATCCTGTATACATCAGGAGTGTTTTGCTGTTTTTATGAATGTAGTGCAAAAACGCAAGTCAAAGATCCTGTATACATCAGGAGTGTTTTGCTGTTTTTATGAATGTAGTGCAAAAACGCAAGTCAAAGATCCTCTATACATCAGGAGTGTTTTGCTGTTTTTATGAATCAAGAGCAAAAACACCAGTCAAAGATCCTGTATACATCAGGAGTGTTTTGCTGTTTTTATGAATCAAGAGCAAAAACACCAGTCAAAGATCCTGTATACATCAGGAGTGTTTTGCTGTTTTTATGAATGTAGTGCAAAAACGCAAGTCAAAGATCCTCTATACATCAGGAGTGTTTTGCTGTTTTTATGAATCAAGAGCAAAAACACCAGTCAAAGATCCTGTATACATCAGGAGTGTTTTGCTGTTTTTATGAATCAAGAGCAAAAACACCAGTCAAAGATCCTGTATACATCAGGAGTTTTTTGCTGTTTTTATGAATGTAGTGCAAAAACGCAAGTCAAAGATCCTCTATACATCAGGAGTGTTTTGCTGCTTTTATGAATCAAGTGCAAAAACGTAAGCCACAGATCCTTAATATATAGGTCAGGATTCTGTTGCTGTTTATAGGAATCTAGTGCAACAAATGCTAATCAAAGATCCTCTATTCGTCAGGAGTGATTTGCTGTTTTTATGAATCTTGTGCAAAAACGCCAGTCAAAGATTCTCTATACATCAGGAGTGTTTTGCTGTTTTTATGAATCAAGAGCAAAAACACCAGTCAAAGATCCTGTATACATCAGGAGTGTTTTGCTGTTTTTATGAATCAAGAGCAAAAACACCAGTCAAAGATCCTGTATACATCAGGAGTGTTTTGCTGTTTTTATGAATGTAGTGCAAAAACGCAAGTCAAAGATCCTCTATACATCAGGAGTGTTTTGCTGTTTTTATGAATCAAGAGCAAAAACACCAGTCAAAGATCCTGTATACATCAGGAGTTTTTTGCTGTTTTTATGAATGTAGTGCAAAAACGCAAGTCAAAGATCCTCTATACATCAGGAGTGTTTTGCTGTTTTTATGAATCAAGAGCAAAAACACCAGTCAAAGATCCTGTATACATCAGGAGTTTTTTGCTGTTTTTATGAATGTAGTGCAAAAACGCAAGTCAAAGATCCTCTATACATCAGGAGTGTTTTGCTGCTTTTATGAATCAAGTGCAAAAACGTAAGCCACAGATCCTTAATATATAGGTCAGGATTCTGTTGCTGTTTATAGGAATCTAGTGCAACAAATGCTAATCAAAGATCCTCTATTCGTCAGGAGTGATTTGCTGTTTTTATGAATCTTGTGCAAAAACGCCAGTCAAAGATTCTCTATACATCAGGAGTGTTTTGCTGTTTTTATGAATCAAGAGCAAAAACACCAGTCAAAGATCCTGTATACATCAGGAGTGTTTTGCTGTTTTTATGAATGTAGTGCAAAAACGCAAGTCAAAGATCCTGTATACATCAGGAGTGTTTTGCTGTTTTTATGAATGTAGTGCAAAAACGCAAGTCAAAGATCCTCTATACATCAGGAGTGTTTTGCTGTTTTTATGAATCAAGAGCAAAAACACCAGTCAAAGATCCTGTATACATCAGGAGTGTTTTGCTGTTTTTATTAATGTAGTGCAAAAACGCAAGTCAAAGATCCTCTATACATCAGGAGTGTTTTGCTGTTTTTATGAATCAAGAGCAAAAACGCCAGTCAAAGATCCTCTATACATCAGGAGTGTTTTGCTGTTTTTATGAATGTAGTGCAAAAACGCAAGTCAAAGATCCTCTATACATCAGGAGTGTTTTGCTGTTTTTATGAATCAAGAGCAAAAACGCCAGTCAAAGATCCTGTATACATCAGGAGTGTTTTGCTGTTTTTATGAATGTAGTGCAAAAACGCAAGTCAAAGATCCTCTATACATCAGGAGTGTTTTGCTGTTTTTATGAATCAAGTGCAAAAACGTAAGCCAAAGATCCTTAATATATAGGTCAGGATTCTGTTGCTGTTTATAGGAATCTAGTGCAACAAATGCTAATCAAAGATCCTCTATTTGTCAGGAGTGTTTTGCTGTTTTTATGAATCTAGTGCAAAAAATGCTAATCAAAGATCCTCTATACATAAGGAGTGTTTTGCTGTTTTATAAATCAAGTGCAAAAACGTAAGCCAAAGATCCTTAATTTATAGGTCAGGATTCAGTTGCTGTTTATAGGAGTCTAGTACAAAAAATGCTAATCAAAGATCCTCTATTTGTCAGAAGTGTTTTGCTGTTTTTATGAATCTTGTACAAAAAGGCCAGTCAAATATCCTCTATACATTAGGAGTGTTTTGCTGTTTTTATGAATCAAGTGCAAAAATGTAAGCCAAAGATCCTTCATTTATAGGTCAGGATTTTGTTGCTGTTTATAGGAGTCTAGTGCAAAACATGCCAATTAAAGATATTCTATTTGTCAGGAGTGTTTTGCTGTTTTTATTAATCGTGTGCAAAAACCCTAGTCAAAGATCCTCTATACATCAGGAGTGATTTGCTGTTTTTATGAATCAAGTGCAAAAATGTAAGCCAAAGATACTTAATTTATAGGTCAGGATTTTGTTGCTGTTCATAGGAATCTAGTGCAAAAAATGCTAATCAAACATCCTCTATTTGTCAGGAGTGTTTTGCTGTTTTTATGAATCTTGTACAAAAAGGCCAGTCAAATATCCTCTATACATTAGGAGTGTTTTGCTGTTTTTATGAATCAAGTGCAAAAATGTAAGCCAAAGATCCTTCATTTATAGGTCAGGATTTTGTTGCTGTTTATAGGAGTCTAGTGCAAAACATGCCAATTAAAGATCTTCTATTTGTCAGGAGTGTTTTGCTGTTTTTATTAATCGTGTGCAAAAACCCTAGTCAAAGATCCTCTATACATCAGGAATGTTTTGCTGTTTTTATGAATCAAGTGCAAAAACATAAGCCAAGATCCTTAACATGTAGGTCAGGATTCTGTTGCTGTTTATAGGAGTCTAGTGCAAAAAATGCTAATCAAAGATTCTCTATACATCAGGAATGATTTGCTGTTTTTATGAATCAAGAGCAAAAATGTAAGCCAAAGATCTTTCATTTATAGGTCAGGATTTTGTTGCTGTTTATAGGAATCTAGTGCAACAAATGCTAATAAAAGATCCTCTATTTGTCAAGAGTGTTTTGCTGTTTTTATGAATCTTGTGCAAAAACGCCAGTCAAAGATCCTGTATACATCAGGAGTGTTTTGCTGTTTTATAAATCAAGTGCAAAAACGTAAGCCAAAGATCCTTAATTTATAGGCCAGGATTCAGTTGCTGTTTATAGGAGTCTAGTGCAAAACATGCCAATTAAAGATATTCTATTTGTCAGGAGTGTTTTGCTGTTTTTATTAATCGTGTGCAAAAACCCTAGTCAAAGATCCTCTATACATCAGGAGTGATTTGCTGTTTTTATGAATCAAGTGCAAAAATGTAAGCCAAAGATCCTTAATTTATAGGTCAGGATTTTGTTGCTGTTTATAGGAATCTAGTGCAAAACATGCCAATTAAAGATCTTCTATTAGTCAGGAGTGTTTTGCTGTTTTTATGAAGCTGGTGAAAAAATTTGAGTTAAAGATCGTCCATACTTTAGGAGTGTTTGCTGTTTTTATGAATCTAGAGTAAAAACATGAGTCAAATATCTTCCATACATCAGGAGTGTTTTGCTGTTTTATGAAGCTAGTGCAAACATACTAGTTAAAGATCTTCTATACTTTGAGTGTTTTGCTTTTTTTATGAATCAAGTGCAAATACGTAAGCCAAAGATCCTTAATTTATAGGTCAGGATTCTGTTGCTGTTTATAGGAATCTAGTGCAAAACATGCTAATTAAAGATATTCTATTCGTCAGGAGTGTTTTGCTGTTTTTATTAATCTAGTGCAAAAACGCTAGTCAAAGATCCTCTATACATCAGGGCTGTTTTGCTGTTTTATGAAGTTAGTGCAAAATTGCTAGTTAAAGATCGCCTATACTTTAGGAGTGTTTGCTGTTTTTATAAATCAAGTGCAAAAACGTAAGCCAAAGATCCTTAATTTATAAGTCAGGATTATGTTGCTGTTTATAGGAATCTAAAGCAGAACATGCTAATCAAAGATCCTCTATTCGTCAGGAGTGTTTTGCTGTTTTTATGAATCTTGTACAAAAACGCCAGTCAAAGATCCTCTATACAGCAGGAGTGTTTTGCTGTTTTATGAAGCTAGTGCAAAAATACTAGTTAAAGATCTTCTATACTTTGAGTGTTTTGCTGTTTTTTGAAGCTAGTGCAAAAATGCTAGTTAAAGATTAGCTATACTTTATGAGTGTTTTGCCGTTTTTATGAATCTTGTGCAAAAACGCTAGTCAAAGATCCTCTATAAATCAGGGGTGTGTAGCACGTTTTTGAAACTAGTGAAAAAACGCTAGTCAAAGATCCTCTATACTGTACATCAGTAGTATTGTTGCTGTTTTATGAAGCTAGTGCAAAAATACTAGTTAAAGATCTTCTATACTGAGCGTTTTGCTGTTTTTATGAATCAAGTACAAAAACGTAAGCCAAAGATCCTTAATATATAGGTCAGGATCCTGTTGCTGTTTATCGGAATCTAGTGCAAAAATGCTAGATAAAGATCTTCTATACTGAGTGTTTTGCTGTTTTCATGAACAAGTGCAAAAACATAAGCCAAAGATCCTTAATTGCTTATTGATCCCATCTTTTTCCATTTTCAATCATTTTTTAAAAAATTCTCCAGGGAGCCACTAGGGTTGCTGACCCCTGGCCTATAACAAACTAGTCCTTTTCTTATCATTACGCAGAATTGAGTGTCCACACAAAGAACACCACTTGTTGCTCTCTGTGTTGGTTTTTTTTATGGAGCACCAGTGCAATGTAAGCCACCATGGGGCCGAAGAAAGTTGCGAGTGCCAGCCCTTTGATACATTTACACTTTGAATTTAAGAAAAAAACTCGAAGCAAAGTACAATGGTGTGCTCATTCTTTTCCAGCATGACAGACCAGATTGTGTTCAACCTTAGATGCCTCTTCATACTAATAAAAATAATAATAATAATAATAATAATAATAATAATATATTGTATTTGTAAAAAGCACTTTACCTTAAAGTTCTACAGTGTATTAAAAATAAATAAAAATAAAAAGATAATAAAAAAATAAATACAAATAAAAACTAGAACAGCCAAATAGCTAAAACTAATATGCATATATCTGTCAATACATGGACTATGGGGTGTTTTTTTTCCCGGAATGCAAAGGAAAGTTGGAGCGGGCAAGGCGTGAAGGTAAGGACATATTTTATTATTACTCTAAAATAGGAACAAAAGGCGCGCACAAGGCGGAAGTACAAACTCTTGGCTAATGAAACAAAAACTTGCACAGAGGCAGAAACTATGAACATGAAGCAAAACTCGTTAACTGTGACATGAAAAAACAAAACTTACGTGGCATGGCAAGAAGCATAACTATGAACAGGCACGAGTATCAGAAGTAGCATGGCATGACGTGAGCAGAGGTAATGTCTTCCTGGCAACTATCGGTTTAAATGATAGTGACATGATTAGTGAAAACAGGTGCGTGACTCAAAATGTGAAACAGGTGAAAGTAATGGTTGCTATGGTGACAAAAGAAGAGAGTGAAAAAGCAGGAACTAAGTGTCCAAAAACCAAACAGAACACGACTTAAACAAAACATGATCACAGACATGACAATATCTTAAAAAAAAAAGGCTTTTTTAAAAAGAAGGGTTTTTAAGCCTTTTTTAAAAGCATCCACAGTCTGTGGTGCCCTCAGGTGGTCAGGGAGAGCGTTCCACAGACTGGGAGCGGCAGAGCATTGTTCGTAGCTTTGTCCTCGGAGGTTGGAGGAGGTTAGCCTGTCCACAGTTTGGAGTTCTTTCCCAATTGCGGTACACTTTTAACACAACAAAGCTGCAATACATAGCTTTCCCCAGCACCGGATGATAAAAAAAAAAAAAGTTAGCCCTTTGTAGTCACTTCACAAATGTCAGGGCAGGCTTTTTTGTTGTTGTTGTTTCTGCCGCTGATTACAGTGGTGAGGAACAAAAAAAAAAAGGGGGGTTTGACAGCATTTACTGGCGACTTTGTTGTTTTACAAAGGAAGCTGTCTGGCACCAAGCGAGAGATGGAGTCCCACAACAAAGGACGTGAGGGACGAGAGGAAAGCCAGCATTGACACATGGACGCAGCGGGCAGCGCTGCAATAAAACAGCAAAAGAAAGACCACCTCGTGGGGACACAAACACAAGCTGGCCTATTAAGAGTCTAGTGGAGACCGGACACGCGCTTAAAGACCAGGAGATGTTCATGGAATCAGACAGGAATAATACAGGAATAAGTATCAGGCCCTCATCTTTTTAAATAGACTCTTAGTGACAATTGGGACAAAATTGCAGGCTTTCAAGTCTGACTCTGCATCCCTGCCGTTGATGTTTGCTACATGCAACTCCATTTTGCTGTGTCTGCCAACACCTCATGTGGTGTTAGCACTTTGAACCAGCACTTCGCCATTAGAACCGCAATGGAGCGACGACAATAGAAAATAATACCAAGGCGGAATGGAATATTGTCAATATTGAATAGCGTCACAGTTGACAAAATGAGAAAATTATATAAATATATATATATATATCCATCCATCTTCTTCCGCTTATCCGAGGTCGGGTCGCGGGGGCAGCAGCCTAAGCAGGGAAGCCCAGACTTCCCCCTCCCCAGCCACTTCGTCCAGCTCCTTCCGGGGGATCCCGAGGCGTTCCCAGGCCAGCCGGGAGACATAGTCTTCCTAACGTGTCCTGGGTCTTCCCCGTGGCCTCCTACCGGTCAGACGTGCCCGAAACACCTCCCTAAGGAGGCGTTCGGGTGGCATCCTGACCAGATGCCCGAACCACCTCATCTGGCTCCTCTCCATGTGGTGGAGCAGCGGCTTTACTTTGAGCTCCTCCCGGATGACAGAGCTTCTCACCCTATCTCTAAGGGAGAGTGGATCGTGAGGTCGACAGGCGGATCGGTGCGGC
This sequence comes from Entelurus aequoreus, assembly GCF_033978785.1. Classification (NCBI taxonomy): domain Eukaryota; kingdom Metazoa; phylum Chordata; class Actinopteri; order Syngnathiformes; family Syngnathidae; genus Entelurus; species Entelurus aequoreus. The sequence goes on along the minus strand of NC_084747.1, from coordinate 48,220,452 downwards.
GTGTATCGATCCGTTGTGGTGAAGAAGGAGCTGAGCCGGAAGGCAAAGCTCTCGATTTACCGGTCGATCTACGTTCCCATCCTCACCTATGGTCATGAGCTTTGGGTCATGACCGAAAGGACAAGATCACGGGTACAAGCGGCGGAGGAAACTCATTTTGGCCGCTTGTACCCGTGATCTTGTCCTTTCGGTCATGACCCAAAGCTCATGACCATAGGTGAGGATGGGAACGTAGATCGACCGGTAAATCGAGAGCTTTGCCTTCCGGCTCAGCTCCTTCTTCACTACAACGGATCGATACAGCGTCCGCATTACTGAAGACGCCGCACCGATCCGCCTGTCGATCTCACGATCCACTCTTCCCTCACTCGTGAACAGGACTCCG